>NW_006975264.1:0-882 GCF_000164805.1 Carlito syrichta | reverse complement strand
CGCTTGAGCCTAGGCATTTGAAACAAGCCTGGGCAGCATAGCAACAACTCATCTCTACAAAAAATAAAAAAAATTACCTGAGTGTGGTGGCACATGCCTTTAGCCCCCAGCTACTCGAAAGACTGAGACGGGAGTGTCACCTGAGCCTAGGAGGTTGAGGCTATAGTGAGTTGTAATCATGCCACTATACCCCAGTCTGGGTGAAAGAACAAGACCGCTGATTCAAAAACAAAGAAGCAAACAACTTATATGTCCCTTACTATATTTTGAAACCCTCTAAAGCACTTTGTATGTCCTAACTCATTTACTCTATACAACAATCTTATGAAGTAGGCACTATTGTGATCCTCATTTTACAGATGAGGAAACTGAGGCACAGAGCAGTCAAGTCTGCTAAAGTCACAGAACAAATAAGTAGTTGTGCCAGAATTCCAACACTGACCGTCCAGCACTATAGCTATCTCTTAACTTTGTTCATGTAAACTTGTATTTCTTTTCTTTTCTTTCTTTTTTTTTGAGATAGGGTCTTGCTTTCTTGCTCAGGCTGGAGTGCAGTGGCACATCATAGTTCACTGCAGCTTTAAACTCCTGGGCTCAAGGGATTGTCCCACTGCAGCCTCCCCAGTAGCTGGGATTGCAGCACATGCCTCTATTCCCTACTAATTTTCATTTTTAATTTTTTTTTTGTAGAGATGGAGTATCACTATGTTGCCCAGGCTGATCTCAAACTCATGGCCTCAAGTTATCTTCCTGTCTCAGTTTCCCAAAGTGCTGGGACTACAGGTGTGAGCCTACATTTCCCATTAAAAAAATTCTTATCAAACATTAGTTTACATAATAGGTTGTGGGTGACAATGGGCATATTTATTTGGATTTATTTAA
>NW_006975263.1:0-848 GCF_000164805.1 Carlito syrichta | reverse complement strand
TTCTGTTTTATTATTGTTTCAAGAAAACTGCTGCTAGATAGGAGTCTATACCTTTGCTCAAATTGGAGACTAATGGGATTATGATCCTCGATGTTTTGAAAATAATATTTATATGTAACTTGTGAGTAAGAGTCCTATTAGTTTAGTTAGTATAAAGACTGTATTTTATTTTTTAGTTATCATCATTATAACTGCAATAATAAGAGGAGTCACATATGTGTAGTTCAGATATAGGATTGTTTTAAACTACAAAGGCAGTTTTCATTTGCCCAGATCTGTACTTCTTATAGTTATGAAGCAAATGTAGAAGCTTATCATCTAAATAAATATAAACAGTGATTGGTGATTGATCGCCAAGAGATAGCTGCACTCCCATGTTCACTGCAGCACTAGTCACAAGAACCAGTACCATATGGAAGTACACGGAAATAACTTGCCCACTCACTGCTGGATGAGCAGGTAAACAAAATGCAGTGTGTGTGTATATATGTGCACGCACAAACACATGCACACATGCGCACATTGCAATATAATTCAATCTTTAAAAAGGAAGGAAATTTTGCCATATGTGGCAACATGGATTAACCCAGAGGACGTTTTGCTAAGTGAAATAAGCCAGTCACAAGAACACAAATTCTGTATGATTCTACTTACATGAAGTGTCTGAAACAACCAAACTCATAGAAACGGAAAATAGAACAGTGGTTGCCAGGAACTGAGGGAAGTGGAAATAGGATTTGCTGTTTAATGGGTATAAAACTTCAATTATGCAAGATGGATAAGTTCTACGATCTACTGCACGGCATGGTGCCTCTAGTTAATGATACAATATTGTGCACTTAAAAATT
>NW_006975262.1:0-753 GCF_000164805.1 Carlito syrichta | reverse complement strand
TTAATTTTGTTTTTCCTAGTTATTGGTGTAATGACATAATGGAGAGCTTAATGCTATACTCTTTGCATTCCTGTGAGAACTAAGCTTTTTAAATACATACTTTATGTTCAGAATGTATATAATTCTAGTCAATGTTTCTCTTTATTTACAAGAGTAGTTTTAGTTTTTAAAGTCTATTGTGTCTAATAATAACATAGTCTCTTATCTTTACCTGGATGAACATTTACTTGATATCATTTTCCCCATTTTTTCTTTCAAACTTTCCATGTTCTTATATTTTAGGAAAATTACATATAGATGATTTTTTTGTTTTGTTTTGTCCAGTCTGGCTATCTCTGTATTTTAACTACTGAGTTTGTTTCATTTATATTTGCTATGCTTACTAGTATACTTTAATTTATTTCTATCATCTCAAACTATGCTTTGCATTAACTGTCTTTTTCTGTGCTTCTTTTGTCCACTGCCAGAATTCTATTATTTTACTCAAATTTAATTGGTTTCTTCTTTATTTTCTATATTTTCTATTACTTTATTTCTATGAACTTTAATTATACTTAAAATTTTGGAATGTATATGAAACTCAATGTCTAAAAATCAGTACTTCTTTCCCTTAAAAATATTATTTACTTTTTATCATTTCTCCCAGATTCCATGCTGTTATCTAGAGTATTAAACTTATCTTGTTTTATAGCCATCTGCCTTCATACACACCGGAAGCTTACAAAATTTATCACTATTATCTTTGGGGCAGAA
>NW_006975261.1:0-7488 GCF_000164805.1 Carlito syrichta | reverse complement strand
GCTAAGAAAAAGAAGAAATCTGTTTTACACGGTTCCTCTATCAGAAAATCTATATGGCATCTTACAATGGGCTAAACAGAATCAGGGTTTCGAAACAGGAATCTAGGGAAAGAGAGTCCTCACATGGAGGACACTACATGGCCTCCAACTAAGGACGAAAAAGAATCTTGATTATACGAGTCCTCAATCCAAAAAATTCCCAGGGTGTCTGCTATGGGACAAACAAGAAACAGGGCCTCAAGCTCCCCAAATGTTTCAACACAATTTAGCATGCGGATATTAAGAATTCGTCATTTCAGGACTCCAGCAACATTCTGGTCCTCTTGAAAGTTATAAATGGCTATCGGGCAATCCAAGTAGGTTACGTTCCTCAGAATAACTATGGCCAGTATCCAGGACAAAAGGAATCTTCTCGCCATATGTGGATGTAACACTGGTCTTAAGGTGAACCCAGTAATCCTTCCCTTTCCGTTTCTGTTTTTATTTTGAGAGGGGACAAGGGTTTTGCAGTTGCCAAATGTTTAGTACATATTTTTAAAGATAACCAGGAATCATGGATTCCACGTCCCTAGGAAACTTCTGGGCATCTCTGTCTTTTTGTATTCAGAGTTTGGAATCGACATTGACAGGGGAAATCAGGGCATCTTGCTGAGAACGAAAAGGAAATCCGGTTTTGGAGTTCTAATTAACCGGAATCTACAGGGCCTCTTGATAAGGTACAAACAGCAATCTGGGCTTCTGGGTCCCTACATTTTTCAGAGCTACTTGCTCCGTGGATATGCTAAATCATTACATATCCACAGGAATTTTCTGATACTCTTGTTCGTTGTAATCAAGGATCTGGCCCTACAAATCCTTTTGTGTCCTAGGAACATCTATGACCATAATCATGTTCCCCAGAATCAAATGGCATATTGGTACAAAATTCCTCGATTCAGGAGACCTCAAACTACAGAAAATACTTGTGGACGGGCAGGTCGGAATTGGGATGTTGGGGTTTGAAGATTCCACATTTTGGCGAGGTCCTGTGATGGGGAACCAGGAATCTTGAATTCCAGTTCCCAAAGTATCTTATGGGAGTCTTTCTCTTGATATCCAAACAACTGGTATTCTTGGTCACCAGAACTGTTTCAGCATCCTGCAGAGTGAAGCTGGAAGCTGGGTAATGGGATTCGTCATATACAAGTAACTACATGTCATATTACTAAGGAAGTATAAGGAATCTTGTTTACATGAGTTCTTAATCCCAAAAATTACACGGCGTCTTCCTCAGAGGTAACTACGAATCAGGTTTTTCAAGTAGGAATCTGGGTAATGGCAGTCTTCACATACAGGAAACTTCACAGCCTATTACTAAGTACCAATAAGAAATCTGCGATACTCGTGTCCTCAATTCCAAAAAAAATTCAGGTCATCTTGCTATGGGATAACACGAATCAGGGATTTTTAAGCATGAATCTGGGAAAATGGAGTCCGTATATACAGGCAACTACATGACCTTGTGCTAACAAAGAATAAGGAATCTGGGTTACACGAGTTCTCAATCCCAAAAATCTACAGGGCATCTGGGAAAGGGCTAAAAAAGTATCATAGTATCGAAGCAGGATCTATGTATTGGGAATACTAATATACAGGAAAATACACGGCCTCTTCCCAAGGAAGAAAAAGAATCGGGGTTATAGCAGCCTTCAGTCCTAAAAATCAACAGGCCATCTGCTGTAGGCTCACAAGAATCAGGGTTTAGGAGCTGCAACATAGGTAATAGCAGTCCTCATATACAGAATCTACATGATCTCTTGCTAAGGAGAAGAAAGAAACCTGTTTGCACGGTTCTTCCATCACAATATCTACATGACAACTTGCTAAGGGCGATAAAAGAATCAACATTTTCAAAAAGCATTCTGGGGAAAGGGAGTCCTCATATATAGGACATTACACGGCCCCTCGCTAAAGAAGAATAAGGAAACTGTGATACACTAATCCGCAATCCAAAAAATCCTCAGGGCGTCTTGCTACGGGATAGACAAGAAGCAGGGCTTGGAACTCATCGCATGTTTCAGAGATATTTGGCTTGTGAATATTATGAATCAGTCTTTTCAGGACTCCAGCAACATTCTGGTCCTCTTGAGAGTTGTAAACGGGTATCTGGTAGTACAAGTCCCTTAGGTCATTCGGAACAACTAAGGCCAGATTCCCTTAACAAAAGTATCTTCTTGCCGTATTTGGATGTATCTCTGGTCTAAAGATGAACTTGGTAATCCTTAAATTTCCATTTGTACTTTTATTTGGAGAGGGGCCGAAGGTTTTGCATTTGCCAAATTTATAGTACAACTTATTAAAATGTAACCAGGAATTGTGGATTCCATGACACAGGGAGACATCTGGGCATCTGCATTTTTATATATAAAGATTTGGATTCAACATAGACAGGGAAAATCAGGGCACCTTGCTGAGAAGGGAAAGGGAATCCAGTTCTTGGAGTTCTCAATCACCTAAATGTACAAGGTCACTTGATAAGGTTTAATCAGCAATCTGGGCTTCTATGTTGCCACATTTCTAGTGTGTCTTTTGAAAAAGGAACCAGGAATCTTGGGTTCCAATACCACAAGAAATTTATGGGCGTCTTTCCCTTGATATTCAAGCAATGGAATCATAGGTCACCAGGAAATGTCTCGGCGTCTTGCGGAGAATGAAGAAGGAATTTCAGTTATGTGAGTCTTCCAATACAGAACACTACACGACCTTGTTGCTACGGAAGAATAAGGGATATTGGTTAAAAGATCCCTCCATCCCAAAAAGCTACAGAGCGTCTTGCTAAGAGATAACCACTAATCAGGTTTTGGGAGTAGGAATCTGGATAATGGGAGTCCTCAAATACAGGAAACTGCAGTGTCTATTGCTAAGAAAGAATAAGGAATGTGGATTACACGTGTCCTCAATCCCAAATAAAACTTCAGGGTGTCTTGCTAAAGGCTAAACACGAATTTGTGTTTCTGAAGCATAATCTAGGGTAATGAAATCCTCATATACATACAACTGCACGGACTTTTCCTAGGAAAGAATAAGGAATCTGGGTGACATGTGTTCTCAATCACCAAAAAACTACACTGTGTCTTCCAAAGGTCTAAACAAGCATCTGGGTTTCGACGCATGTATCTGGGAAAGGGAGTACTCATATACAGGCAACTGCACAGCTGTTGCTAAAAGTAAGGAATCTGGGTTATACGAGTCCTCAGTCCTGAAAATCTACAGGGCAACTTGCTGAGGGCTAACGAAGAATCAGGGATTTGAGGCATGAATGTGGACAATAGCAGTCCTCATATACAGGAAACTACATGGCCTCTGGCTAAGGAAAAAGAAGAAATCTGTTTTACATGGTTCCTCTATCAAGAAATCAACATGGCATCTTATTATGGGCTAAACAAGAATCAGGTTTTCGAAACAGGAATCTAGGGAAAGAAAGTCCTCACACACAGGGCACTACATGGCCTCCAACTAAGGATGAGAAAGAATCTTGGTTGTATGAGTCCTAAATTTAATCGATTCCCAGTGTGTCTGCTATGGGACAAACAAGAAACAGGGCTTCGCACTCCCCAAATGTTTTGGAGCAATTTAACATGTGGATATAACAAATTGCTCATTTCAGGACTCCAGCAACATTCTGGTCCTCTTGAAATTTGTAAACGGCTATCGGGCAATCCAAGTCCATTAGGTACCTCGGAACAACAAGGCCAGATTCCAGGACGAAAGGAATGTTCTTGCCATATGCGGATGTAACTCTGGTCTTAAGTTGAACCCTGTAATCCTTCCCCTTCCGTTGCTGTTTTTATTTTGATAGGGGTCAAGGGTTTTGCAGTTGCCAATTTTTAAGTACGTATTATTAAAGGTAACCAGGATTCATGGATTTCATGTCCCTAGAAAACTTCTGGGCATCTGTCTTGCTGTATACAGAGATTGGAATCCACATCGACAGGGAAATTCAGGGCATCTTGCTGAGAACGAAAAGGAAATCCGTTTCTAGGTGTTCTCATTAACCAGAATCTACAGAGTCTCTTCATAAGGTTTAATCAGCAATCCGGGCTTCTGGGTCCCTACATTTTTCAGAGCTACTTGCTCAGTGATAAATCTGTCATTACAGATGCACAGAAACTTTCTGGTCCTTTTGTTCGTTGCAATCAAGGATCAGGCTCTACAAATCTCTTTGTGTCCTAGGAAGATCTACGACCATAATCATGTTCTCCAGAATCAAAAGGCATATTGGTACAAAATCCTTCGATTGAAGTGACCTCAAACTACAGACAATTTTTGTGGGTGGGCAGGTTGGAATTGGGATGTTGGGTTTTGAAGATTCCACTTTTTGGGAGGTCTTGTGAAGGGGATCCAGGAATCTTGGATTTCAGTTCCCAAAGAACATTATGGGAGTCTTTCTCTTGATATCCAAACAAGTGGTATTCTGGGTCACCAGGAACTGTCTCAGCATCCTGCAGAGTGAAGCAGGAAGCTGGGAAATAGGAGTCGTCCTATACAAGAAACTAAACATCATAATGCTAAGGAAGTATAAGGAACCATGGTTACATGAGTCCTCAATCCCAAAAACCACAGGCCGTCTTCCTCAGAGGTAACCACGAATCTGGTTGTTGGAGTAGGAATCCGGGTAATGGCAGTCCTCACATAAAGAAAACTTCACTGCCTATTGCTAAGTAAGAATAAGGAATCTGTGTTACTCGTGTCCTCCAACCCAAAGAAACTTCAGGTCGTCTTGCCATGGGATAAACACGAAACAGGGTGTTTTAAGCATGAATCTAGGGAAATGGAGTTTTTATATAAAGGCAACTACATGAAAATTTACTTAGAAAGAATAAGGAATCAGGGATACACGAGTCCTCAATACCAAAAATGTACAGGGCATCTTGAAAAAGGCTAAAAAAAGAATCAGAGTTTCGAAGCAGGATCTCTGTAATGAGAAACCTAATATACAAGAAAATACATGGCCCCTTGCCAAGGAAGAAAAAGAATTGGGGTTATAGCAGTCCTCAGTTCTAAAAATCAACAGGCCATCTGCTGTGGGCTCAACAATAATCAGGATTTAGGAGCTGCAACATAGTTAATAGCAGTCCTCATATACAGAATCTACACGATCTCTTGCTAAGGAGAAATAAGAAACCTGTTTAAACAGTTCCTCCATCACGATACCTAGATGACATCTTGCTAATGGCTAAACAAGTATCCGGGATTCCAATCAGGGTTCAGGGAAAAGGGAGTCATCATATACAGGACATTACATGGCCCATCGCTAAGGAAGAATAAGGAATCTGTGATACATTAGTCTTCAATCCGAAAAATTCTCAGGGTGTCTTGCTACCGGATAAACAAGAATCAGGGCTTTGAGCTCGTCTCATGTTTCGGAGATATATGGCTTGTGGGTATTATGAATCAGTCTTTTCAGGACTCCAGCAACATTCTGGTCCTCTTGGGAGTTGTAAACGTGTATCTGGTCGTACTGGTCCCTTAGGTTCCTCGGGACAACTAAGGCCAGATTCCCGGAACAAAAGTATCTTCTTGTCGTATTTGGATGTAACTCTGGCCTTAAGATGAAATTGGTAATGCTTAAATTTCCATTTCTACTTTTATTGGGAGAGGGGCCGAGGGTTTTGCAGTTGCCAAATATTTAGTAAGAATTATTAAAATGTAACCAGGAATCATGGATTCCACGTCCCTAGGAAAGATCTGGGAAATATTTGGATATAACACTTGTCTTAAGGTGAGCCCCATAATCCGTCCCCTTCCGTGTATCTTGTTATTTTGAGAGCGGACCAGAGTTTTTCAGTTGTCAAATATTTAGTACGTACTTTTAATGTTAACGTGGAATCATTGATCCCACTTCCCTAGGAAACTTCTGGGCATCTGTCTTTTTGTATACAGGGTTTGGAATCCACATCGACAGGGAAAATCAGGGCATCTTGCTGGGAAGAGAAAGGGAATCCGGTTCTTGGAGTTTTCAATCGCCTAAATCTACAAGGTGTCTTGACAAGATTTAATCAGCATTCTGGGCTTCTAGGTCTCCACATTTTCAGTGTGTCTTTCGAATAGATAACAAGGAATCTTGGATTCCAATTCCAGAAGAACGTTATGCGAGTCTTTCTCTTGATATCCAAACAACTGCAATCCTAGTTCACCAGGAAATGTCTCGGCGTATTGTGGAAAATGAAGCAGGAATTTCAGTTATGGGAGTCATCATATACAGAACACTACACGACCTGTTGCTACGGAAAAATAAGGAATCTTGGTTGCACGAGTCCTCCATCCCAAAAAGCTACAGAGCGTATTGCTAAGAGAAAACCACCAATCAGGTTTGGGAGTAGGAATCTGGATAATGGGAGTCCTCATATACAGGAAACTGTACTGTCTATTGCTAAGGAAGAATAAGGAATCTGGTTTACACGTGCCCTCAATTCCCAAAAAAATCAGGGTTTCTTGCTAAGGGCTAAACACGAATTTGAGTTTCTGAAGCATAATCTAGAAAAATGAAATTCCCATATACAGGCAACTGCACGGACTTTTCCTAAGAAAGAATAAGGAATCTGGGTGACATGTGTTCTCAATACCTAAAAAACTACACGGCGTCTTCCTAAAGTCTAAACAAGCATCAGGGTTTCGATGCATGTATCTGGGAAAGGGAGTACACATATGCAGGCAACTGCACGTCTGTTGCTAAAAGCAAGGAATCTGGGTTATAAGAGTCCTCTGTCCTGAAAATCTACAGGGCCTCTTGCTGTCAGCTAAAGAAGAATCAGAGATTCGAGGCATGAATGTGGGTAATAGCAGTCTTCATATACAGGAAACTACCAGGCCACTTGCTAAGAAAAAAGAAGAAATCACTTTTACACTGTTCCTCTATCAAAAAATCTACAAGGCTTCTTACTAAGGGTAAACAAGAATCAGGGTTTTGAAACAGGAATCCAGGGAAACAGAGTCTTCAAATACAGGAAACTATACGGTCCTAAACTAAGGACGAAAAATAATCTTGGTTGTACGAGTCCTCAATCCAAAAAACTCCCAGGGTGTCTGCTGTGGGACCAACAAGAAACAGGGCTTCAAGCTCCCCAGATGTTTCGGAGCAATTTAGCATGCAGATATTACGAATCAATCATTTCAGGACTCCAACAAAAATAAGGAATCTGGGTTATAAGAGTCCTCAGTCCTGAAAATCTACAGGACAACTTGGTGACGGCTAAAGAAGAATCTGGGATTCGAGGCATGAATGTGGGTAATAGAAGTCCTCATATGCAGGAAATTACATGGCCTCTTGCTAAGAAAAAAGAAGAAATCTGTATTACACGGTTCCTCCAGCAAAAAATCTACATGGCGTCTTACTAAGGGCTAAACAAGAATCAGGTTTTCGAAACAGGAATCTTGGGAATGAGAGTCCTCACATACAGGACACTACACGGCCTCCAACTCAGGACTAATAAAAGAATTTTTGTTGTA
>NW_006975260.1:0-803 GCF_000164805.1 Carlito syrichta | reverse complement strand
CTGTTGGGCAAACACCTCAGGTCACCTCCCAGTTTGGGAGTCTCTGGGTCCTCTCAATAAACAGTGCTAAAAAAAAATACAAAAAACGACAACCTCGTCTATAGGATTTTTGAATGGTCACTTATCCCTGGAGAAATTTTTGAATAGGTGTGAACTCATGGTTCTCTTCACTTATTGGGGATGAAATCCACCATGTCTACCGCATTTGGCAGAGCACTGTACACAAGTGCTTGAAGCCTAAGGATTGCTCAGTAGACAAAGTCCTTCCCATTATGATGTCAAAGTTCTGAGGGTGATGTCATGAATGATTATGATGTCAAAGTTCTGAGGGTGATGTCATGAATGAAAAGTTGACATACTTACCTATTTTAATATAAAAATTAGCATTTTCATCAACCTAAAGATTCAATGAAATAACCACTTATTTGACATCATTCTTATCAGTCCTGGAAATTACAATAAAGAATTCATATGCAACCATAAACTATCATGAATAGCCAAAATAATCGTATAAAAAGAAACAAAGCAGGAGCTATCACAGTTCCAGACTTCAAACTTTACTATATGTTTAAAGTAATCAACAAGATCTGGTATTGGTACAAGAATTGGTCCATAGGCCAATGGATCAGGAGAGAGAATGAAATCCTCAAAATCTCAACCAACTCATCTTTGAAAATACCTCCAAGACCCAATGGATAAGGGAGAACATATTCTGAAAATGGTGCTGGGATAAGGCTTAACACATGGAACACCAAACTGTCACCAAACACATTAAATATAAATGGATCAAAGACCTAATCTTC
>NW_006975259.1:0-810 GCF_000164805.1 Carlito syrichta | reverse complement strand
CAGCAACATTAGGGAAATGAACTTACTCAGAAATGAGGAACTCAAACCCCCCAATCAAATAGGACAAGTACTTATTTTGACATTATTTGAACTAAAAACCCCCTTAGTCAACATCTGGAACAAATTTTGACCTTGCAATCCTTGGTCAATACAAAACTGTGCGATGGACTGGCATGCTAAGGAATAAATTGCTTACTGTAACTGCCCTGGGTGTTCCTGTGCATCAGAAACCCAAACTTGCAAGACCATCATTAAAGTTTAGCTTCTGCTTCACTCCACATCTCTGTGTTCATCCTTGAATTTTCAATGGGTGATTTCCTTTCTCACATAGGGACATGTCCCACAGAGAAAAGCTAATTGCTTAGACACACATCAGGGAAGGACTTGTCTCTGTGATACCATTAAGAGAGGAGGGTTTTTCACAGGAGAACCCATTATGTAGAGTTCTAGTCAAAAGGACAATCATCACAGAGTAGGACAAGTCACTGGTGTATCCATCACACGGGAGATGTAATCACTGAGAACCCATAACATAGGAGCACCAGTCTCTGGGACAACCATCACAAAAGAGGACCAATCATAGGGGCACTCATAACAAAGGAAGGCCAATCACTGAGGCGCCTAGCACAGAAGAAGGTCAGTCACTGGGGCAATCATAACACATGAAGATCTGTTACTGAGGCTACCATCACAAAGATAGGCCGGTAATGGGAACAATCCTCACAGATGAGGACAAGTCACTGGAATCTCCAACACTTATAAGGGCTAGTAATTGTGCCACTTATAACTGAGAAGACCAATTCACTGTGG
>NW_006975258.1:20628-81322 GCF_000164805.1 Carlito syrichta | reverse complement strand
GTATTTCTCAAATAACTAAGTACAAATTTGTCATTAAATTCACCAACTCAACTATTGGATATATACCCATAAAAGCATAAATCATTCTACCAAAAAGACATTGCACTTGTTTGTTTATGACAGCATGATTCACAATAGCAAAATATTGAACCAACCTCGGTGCTCATCAGTGGAGGGCTGGATAAGGAAAGCATGGTACATACATACCATGGAATACTACATAGTCATAAAAACTGAAATCATGCATTTGCCGCAATATGGGTGTAACTGAATACTATCATCCTAAGTGAATTAACTCAGAATCAGAAACAAAAACTAATCACTGTTAGTTCTCACTTATAAGTGGTAGCCTAAGGATGAGCAGAATGAGACACTGGAGACTCATAAAGGAAGATGGGAGGGAGGGATGTTAGGGTTGAAAAATCACCCATTGGGTACCAGCCGCCACCTGGGTGATGTGATCAAGAGAAGCTCAAACCTTACCATCACATATCACACCTATGTAACAAAGCTGTCTATGTATTCCTTAAATCAAAAATAAAATAGACATAAAATTAAATTTTAAGAAATAAATTTTTTAAGAATTACATCTTCATATTTTAATTTCACTTGACATGGAATTCATTGCCTTGGAATAGGCAATTATTTCAAATATATTTTATACCCTTAGTAGCAGACTTTTTATTTTGCTTTGTTGCTTCAACATTCCTGTATGCCTATCACACTGTGTTATGACATGTAACTGACATGAACCATCATTAGGTTCAATAAAACTTAAAATATGAATTTAATGGAAATATATCGAAAGCATAAATTTTTAATACTTTTAAAATTAAAATACAGAATTTAGATTCATTTTTGGATGATAATGGTATGAAAAATGATGCAATTTTAATCCTTTAAAACATTTTCTTGTGACAACATAGTACCAAGTTAGTCATCACCAAGATAATATTAAATACTTTTAAAATTCTATGGATTTGGAAAAGAAAGAAAAATGTCATATGATACTGCCTTTTTCTGTTGTACAAGAAAATAACCTTTATGTTCCACATCTGTGAGGTTATGATGTTTATTTTGATAGCTCACTTTTGAATTTGCAAGGACTCTTACTGGGCAAAAGGAAATTGAGGGAAATCAAACTCTTGTGACATTTGGATCTATATGCTCCAGTAAATTACATAGTGTATTTCAGTAGCCATAAATCAAAATTTTACTAGTTATTCTTAGTTGTACTACCCCTTCAGACAGCTGAAGTCGAATGCTTTTCTCCAATGTGCTACTGGAAAGGGCAGATTGGTGTCAGTGATAAAGGTGAAAGAAATTTGGGAAAGTGGGAAAATACCAATTTCCAAATATTTTCAAGAATTTTATTGTACAAATTAAACTCTAAAATGGTAATTTCCACCATGGATTTCACTTGTGTTGCCATGAATCTGCATCCACAGTCTGGATGTTCTGTCAACTAAATTAACTTGACAAATTTAGGAGAGACAGGGAGGATGGGAATGAGCTTTTGTTCACTCTCCCTTCATCATCATTGGTTGCTTAAGGTCATTTGGACACCTGGTACCCTTCCCAGGCTGTGACAGCTGATGGAGCCTTTACATGAGAGATCTGCAGTACTGCTGAGGCTTTCAGGGTTCAGAGTTCCTAGCAGCAAACTTCCCTCTGACATCTCCAACCACATCCTCTTCTGCAGACTCAGAGAACCTGCTGAGTTACTACTAAGACAAGCTGCACATGTGGACAACTGGTCACCAAACAGGAAAGTTTGTGTGGGGCTATACTACTGCAGGAAAAGGTTGTAGAGCTTGCATGCTGTAATAAACCCCAACATGCTTAACCTCCACCCTGCTGGTTTTCAGTGTAAAATCAGTGCCAGACCTACTGCCACTGAAAATTTCTGGGACCCCAGGGACCTGAATGAAAACCAAGTAAGTCAGGAGCTGTGGTGATTGACCTGGCTTCTGCAGGTGTCAATGCAAAAAGTGATTCTATTACTGTGTGGAAGGTTTTGATTAGACCTGCATGAGATAGGGGCAAGCCCTCCAGTGGTGGCAGGCAGGGAGAGTGGAGTCTGAACCATCACAGTATCCCCACTCATTCATAAATTAATGGGAGAGAAGATCAAGCTTATATATAAATATTGAGCAAGTTTCAGATTTCTCTTATGATATTGAATTAGGGTTAATCTTTTTTCTAATAAAATTTGATGTATGCCACAAAAATAACATTGCAAAATGAATCCAATATTTATAATCCATAAAAGACCTTTATATTTTTTAAGGTCTTAATCACAGCACTGGTCATTTCTTCCTGTTAGGAGTTTCCTAACCATCAAGGGCAAAATATAACTTGCCTTCCCTGGAGCATAGAAAATAGGCCTCTAACACATGGTTAGAATAATCATAAGAAGCAGTGAGTGAGACTCTCAGAGCTCCTTCTTCCACCACATTCCCCTTCTTCATCTTCTTCCATCTTTATATGGGGTCCAGAGCATCAGCAGTCCCAGGAGCTGAGCAGGGAACCTCATTTTGAAAAGTTGAACTGAGGAGTCCTGATCAGTCAAGGCAAGGTCAGAGCTGAACTTTTATCTCAGACTCAAAGGGAAGATTCTTTCTCATGACCAATGTGCATATTTCCTGCTGGGTGCAGTGGTGTGAAAATAGACAGTGGGGAGAGTGCCTCTTTTGAGAGCAATGTGATATAAAATGTCTCTTGAGAGTTAAATGATGGAAATAACAGACATGCAGAGTAAAATAACATACAGAAATAAATCCTTCACAAGACTCATCCATAGGCTAAGTTGCCAGAGTTGCTACTCAGAAAAGGAATGAGGCACTGGGAGAGGCCAAATGTGTCTAGGTATTGCCCAACAGCAGCACAGTGGGGACTTTCTTGGTCAGGGAGCTCCAGAAGGAAGCGATGGTCTGGGGTTTTCTTAACTTGGGACTAATCTATTGCCAGCAGATGTGGGTAAAAATTAGTGAAATATGTAAAGCAAACAAGTTCCAGATGTCTAATAATCTACTGGTTAGTGCGGTTTTTGAAATGATTGGATTGTAAAATTTGAGTTTAACACAAGCTATTGAGAAATAAACTTGCAATTGAGAGGTAAACATAGGGCCAGTACACAAGATCATCTTTAGCTTATTTGTATAACACCTTTACACAATCTGTAGATTTGGTTGTATAAATTGTGTTAGTCCCATTAGCCTAAACCTGCACTTCTTTGTATAAGATTGGAGTCACACAGAATCTTGTTCCTCACCTGAACCTCAATGGAGCTTTTTTTTTTTTCCTAATGCAAGATGATGGAGTGTCCCTGGGTGAGAGTTGAGATGAAGTCACCCACAGAGGAAGCTTGGACTGGATTTTTGGCTCCCAGTCACCTGGGATCATGGTTGGTCACATTATGTCACTAACTGCAGATTGTCACCCACTGGATCACAGATCCATGGATAAATATTATTCTACACAGAGAACTCAGGGATTGAAGGCTCTGTGGATTTATATATCTTCTGCTTCTTAGAATCCTTCTCTTAAACATTGGGAAAAACAGAGTTATTTACATATTTGATATTTCTAAATCTTCATATTATGTTCTATACCCTACAAATCTACATACATGGCTGTGAGATTAAGTGATGAAATTTTCCTCTGTTCATGTTCATCTTTAGAAACCACCTCATACACCATCTAACTGCACAAATTGAACATTGATCCCCTAGTTTCCCTGAGCATTCTATTTCTTAATAATTTTGTTTTGATTCTCACCCTAGAAAAAAGATACCTCTGCCTTCAAAAGTAGATATCCATAAAAGTCACAGCTTGGCTGAATGCTAAATAATTATTTTTTCACCATTTAAGTGTCAAGTCTGTCTTTGTGACTTTAGAATAAAACCTGATTTACTTGAGAGATGGGAGTGGAGATATGAGAACTAAATTAGGGGGTCTATCCTTTTAAGCCATACTAAAAGCTACCTTTGATATACTTGCATGATTATACCAAGATACTGAAAACATATGTTTTTACTTTTAATTTAGATAGTATGTTGAGCCAGAAAAATTGAGACTATAATTTGAGAATTCTCAGGCTCATAACTTTTCTTTCATATTAAGTGGTTTCAAGAATCTGTAATCTCCAGAAACACTACAAGTCAGAAGAGACTGGAATTTCATTTGTAATGGTCTTAAGTTTAAACAATTCCAACCAAAAAGTTTCTACCCCTCTAGGATGAGTTTCATCAGTGATGAAGAATTAAAATCCTATCCAAACATTTAATTGCTAACAGAATATGCCACATCCACACCAGCCCTTCACGAGATGCTTAAGAAAGTGTGGAATACAGGAAAAAGAAAAGAAAAAACTTTTAAATGTTCATTTCCATCACAAAATTACAGGCAAGCAGAGAGTTAACAGACCATAAAGAGCACTCAGACAATAAAAATACACACAAATATAAATACAAAAGTAAAAAGGAAAGCAGAGCAACCCCTAAATGCCCCTATTACAAGGATAAACTATCACATTTCAGTAATTAAATTGAATGTGAATGGAGTGACTGTACCACTGAAGAGGCATAAAGTGGCAAACTGGTTAAAGAAACGTGATCCAACAGTATGCTGCTTCCAAGAAACTCATCTCATGGCAAAGGATACTGCATGCACAAAGCTAAATACTGGAAAATGGTCTTTCAGGCAAATGGAAAACAGAAGAGAGCAAGGGTAGCCATTCTAATATCAGACAAAGCAGACTTCAAACCACCAAAATTTTAAAAGGTCATGGAAGGACACTACATAACGGTGAGGGGCTCAACACACCAGCAAGAAATTTCCATCTTAAACATGTATGTGGACATGCAGCAAGATGGCAATGGGGCAGTTTGGTCTGTGAGACCCTTTGCAAAAGAGAACACAAAAAAACTCTAGCCTTCCCCTGGGGGCTGCAGCTCCCATAGTCAATAGCCTGCTCTCTGCGCAGTGCTTGAACAATGACTCAAAAACCTTAGATTTCTCAGTCATGCCGTGGCTGCCTATGCCATCACAGCCACTGTCACCCCTCCCATGACTGAGGTGACCCACAGCTCTGGATTATGAAGCCCCCACCAGCAGGCTCTACTGAAACTGTCACTGCCATGCCCTACCCCTCACCTGGAGCCAGGCTCATGAAGCTCCTTTCATGCACTGTGAAGCAGTGGCTGCCACTGCTGCTACTCTTGCTTGCTCCCTCCCATCCTGGGCAGTCTCCGACTTTCACCCCTCCCAGCTTGCATTGCCTGGCAGTCTCCAGTTGCTGCATAAAAAGATCAACTGGAGTGGTGAGATCAGCATGACCTGCTGAGATTCAAGGTAACAGCATCAAAATGGAAAAGAGAGAAGCTCCTTCCCCTTGCTAAATAGACACAGGCCAGATCTGTGTGGTAGAATTAGCAGGCAGCCCATATATGAACCACCCTCCACAGCAGGCTAAGGGCAACTGACCCAAACTATGAACAAATCTACCAGCCTGCAAAGACAGCTAGAAATCAGAGCTGAAAGGACATTGGACTTAAAGGAAAAGTCTCAGAGTGTGCTTGGTTCCCCATTTTAAATTTTTAAAAATTCTTTGACTGTTCATCTTATCCATCTTGTTTTCTCTCTTTTATTACTCTTATTAATAATGTTTGTATACATGCCTTGGTTCCATTAGTTTCCTGGTTTTATTCTATTATTTTTTTCTCTGTAGACCTCACCTTTGTATAGAGGAATAGTACACCAATACGGAGGTTGGGTAGTTTGTATGTTTGCATGTTTGTTTTTTAGTTTTCTTGTATGGTTGTTGGTTAGTTTGTTGTTGTTGTTGTTATTGTTTTTCTTTTTACTTGCTTCAGTCTTTGTGTCTTTTTTCATTTGTTAGTAAGTACATTTGTCTGTTTTCCCTCTTACTCCTCTCTCTCTCTACTTCCCTCTTCCCCCCACTGCCTGCTCCATTATTTTCCCATTTTAACCTCATGTTGCTTTCAGAGAGTAAACCTATAACCCCATTGCATAAACAGAGTGCAAGGCAGTGGAAAGTGGGTGCCAAATCATCCATACACCTGTTGGCAGATGCTGGGATCTGCAGATAGATATTGAATCACAGCTCTCCCCTTAATTAAATCTCAAAAAAGCAAAAAGGACCACCCCTAACCTAAATTCCAGCTCCAGAATTGAGGAAAGCATGAGGATATACATAAGGAAGTATAAAAGATTGAACAAACAGAAATAAAAGCAATGCCTCCACCTTTGAACAACCGAATTAAAGAAGACGGGGTGGGGGGAGCAGAGAGGAAAAATCTGCACAAATGAAGAAATAGCAAAAGAAAAATATAGGTCTCACACATATCCCTGGGGGTCAGACATTGAAAAAGCAGACTTCAGAGCACAAACAATGAAGAGCGCCCAGAATTACTGGTCACATGCAACAAACCCAGACATCAAGACATGAATAGAGAGAATAAAAAGAATTGAGAAGAGACAAAAGGAAAACAGGAAGGAGCTGATAACAGAAATAGCAGCAGTAAAGAATAATGTGATGAAAATAAATAACAAACGAATAAGCATGGAAACTAGAATTAGCCAAGCAGAAGAAAGAATCTCAGAGCTTGAAGACCAAAATACAGAACTAACCCAAGCTATCAAAAACATAGAAAAGAAGTTTTAAAAGACAGAACAGAATCTTCTAGAGATAAACGATTACTTCAAGAGACCAAACCTAAGATTAATTGGGCTTCCAGAGACAAAGAGAGACAGAGACCACCCAGGAACAAACATTCCATGAAATTATTCAAGAAAACTTCCTATTCTCATCAGTGATGTAAAAATTCAAACACAAGAGTTTCAGAGAACCCCTTCAAGACAAAAAATTAGAAGACCAACACCCAGACACATAATGATTTGCCTAAACAAAGTAGGTATAAAAGAAAAAATCCTAAAGGCAGCAAGAGAAAAAGATCAGACTACTACCAGGGAAGACCAATTAGAATAGCAGCAGATTTATCTACAGAAACCCTTCAGGCTAGGAGAGCTTGGAGCCCAGTCTCAAAGTTCGCAAAGATAAACAATTTCAACCAAGAATAATCTACCCAGGCAAGCAAAGCTTTATCAGTGAGGGAGAATAAAAATTTTCCCAGACATCCAATCCCTAAGAACTTATGCAGCCTACAGACCACCTGTGCAAGAAAAACTAAAGAAAGTATTAAACACAGAAGAAAAGAAGAAAAAAATTGACATGGTTCTTCACAAGAGTACAGTGAAAAGATGGAAAACACACATGAATCAACCCAAAACCCAAAGAAAAGACAACAAAAAACAGGAAAAACAGCAACTCTATAAGAACCCCATGACAGGAAAAAACCGCCACATTTCAAAAATTAGCAGAAATGTGAATGGATTAAATGCACCACTGAAAAGACACATAATGTTAGACTGGATAAGAAACCATGACCCCATTATTTGCTGCATCCAGAAGACTCATCTCACTACAAGGAACACACAGATTCAAAGTTAAAGGATGAAAAATGAGTTTCCAGGCAAGTGGATCACAAAACAAGGCATGAATTGCAATCTTAATATCAGACAAAATAACATTAAGCTATCAAAAATTTAAAAAGATACAAAAGGACACTACATAATGATAAAATGTTCAATCCATCAACAAGAATTATCCATCCTAAACATATATACATCCAACACAGGAGCACCAGCATTTGTAAAACAGCTACACTAAAAAAAAGATATTGACTCTAACACTATTATAGCAGGGGACTTAAAACCCCACTGACAGCCCTAGATAGGTCATCAAGGCAATAAATCAACAAGGAGATCTAGAACCTAAACTTGACACTTGACCAAATGAACTTAATGAATACCTACAGATTATTCCACCCAACAACCACAAAATATACATTCTACTCATCACTACATGGAACATACTCCAAGACAGATCACATTCTTGGCCATAAATCAAGGATAAAAAAATTTCACATGGTTTAAATCTTGCCATGCACATTCTCAGACCACATTGGAATTAAAATAAATTTCAAAACCAACAACATTTCCATAAAAACCACAAAGACATGGACACTAAACAGCATGATGCTGAACAATGACTGGCTCAACACTGAAATCATAGAAGAAATTGAAAGATTCCTGGAAACAAGTAAAAATGAAGAAACATCTTAACAAAACCTCTAAGATGCCATGAAATCAGTTTTAAGAGGGGAATTTATGTCTCTACACGCACACATCAAGAAAATGGAAAGATCACAAGTGGAGAGCCGAACAAATCGTCTAAAGAAGATAGAACAAGAAGACCACCAAAACCCCAACTTTAGCAGAAGAATCCAAATTCCAAAAATAAGAGCCCAAAAACGGGACATGGAGGACAGAAATATCGTAGAAAACATTAGCAAAACAAAAAGTTGTTCTTTGAAAGAATTAACAAGATTGAGGGGCCCCTAGCCAGAATGACCAAGAAAAAGAGAGAAAAAGCCCAAATAAACACAGTCAGAAATACAAAAGATCAAATCACAACTGACCCCAAAGGAATGCAAAAGATTATCAGAGATTACTATGTACACCTATATGGAAACAAACTTGAAAAACTAGATGAAATGGAGAATTTTGAGACATCACAAACCTCCCCAGGTTAAAAGAAGAAGACATTGAGACACTAAACAGGTCATTAACAACTCAAGAAAATGACTGTCATATGAAAGCTACCTACAAAAACAGCCTCGGACCGGATGGCTTTCCAGCAGAATTCAACAAAACATTCAAGGAGGAGCTGATACCAATCCTACTGAAAGTATTCCAGTCAATTGGGAAAGAAGGAATTATCCCCAAGTCATTTTACAAAGTTAACATTACAATGATACCCAAACCAGGTAAAGCTTCAACAAAGAAAGAGAACTACAGGCCAATATTCCTTATGAACATAGACACATAAAATCTCAACAAGATTCTAACAATTGGATCCAAAAACACACCTCAAATATCATCCACCATGACCAAGTAGGCTTCATCCCCAGGATTCAGAGCTGGTTCAACATTCGCAAGATTATAAATATCATTAAATACATTAACAGATGCAAGAGCAAGAAACACATGATTATCTCATTAGATGCAGAAAAAGCTTTTGGTAAAATCCAGCATCCCTTTTGATAAAAACCCGCAAGCATCTAGGTATAGAAGTAACATAGCTCAAAATACTGAGTGCCATCTACGACAAGCCCACAGCTAGCATATTGCTAAATGGCCAGAAACTAGAATCATTTCCCCTGAAAACTGGAACAAGACAAGGTTGTCCACTCTTATCCCTCTTGTTCAATATTGTCTTGGAAGTCCTAGATCAGGCAATTAGACAAGAGAAGGAAATCAGGGGAATCCAAATAGGAAAAGAGGAAGTCAAGCTATCCCTCTTTGTTGATGATATGATCCTATACCTTGAAAATCCAAGAGAATCTGTCAAAAACCTGCTTGCACTGATAAAGGACTTTGGGAAGGTCTCAGGGTACAAAATAAATGTGTAAAAGACAGGTACATTCCTCTACTCCAACAACAAGCAGGGAGAGAACCCAATAAAAAGCACAATCCCATTCACAATAGTCACAAAAAATGAAGTACCTCAGCATCTTCCTAATCAGAGAAGTTAAAGACCTTTACAATGAAAACTATAAAACACTGCTTAAAGAAATCCAAGAAGACACAAAAAAATGGAAAAATATTCCATGCTCATGGATATGAAGAAGCAACATTTTTAAGAAATCCATCCTACCAAAGGCAATCTACAGATTCAATGCAATACCTGTTAAGCTACCAACATCATTCTTCTCAGACCTAGAAATGACAATACAGAAATTCATATGGAAACATAAACGACCACGAATAGGTAAAACAATCCTTAGTAAAAGAAACAAAGCAGGAGGTATCACACTTCCAGACTTCAAATCTTGCTATAAGGCTACAGTAATCAAAACAACCTGGTATTGGTACAAGAACAGGCATATAGACCAATGGAACAGTATGGAGATTCCTGAAGCAAAACTTCAATTCCTCAACCAACTCATCTTTGACAAAACCTCCAACAACAACCACTGGGAAGAGAAGAACCTATTCAGTAAATGGTGCTGGGAGTGCCTGACCACATGCAGAAGATTGAAACAGGACCCCTACCTATCACCATACACAAAAATTAACTCTAAATGGATCAAAGACCTGAATGTAAAACCTCAAACTATAACAACCTTAGAAAGTGCAGGAGACACCATTATGAAAATTGGAACTGGGAACTAATTCCTATTCAGAACCCTAAAGGTCCATATCTTAAGAAATAAAATGAACAAGTGGGATCTCATCAAGTTAATGAGCTTCTGCAAAGCAAAAGAAACCATCAAGAGAGCAGGGAGACAGCCCACAGAATGGGAAAATATATTTGCCAACTGTTTATCCAACAAAGGCCTAACATCTAGGATCTACAAGGAATTCAAACGTGCTGAAAGGAAAAAAAAAAACAAGCAGCCCCTTTAAAAAGTGGGCAAAAGACATGAATAGACACTTCTCAAAAGAAGATATATGGGCAGCCATCAGACACATGAAAAAGTGCTCAGCCTCACTCATCATCAGAGAAATGCAAATCAAAACCACACGAGATACCACATAACTCCTGTAAGAGTGGCCATCTTTAATAAAATAAACAACAACAGATGCTGGCGAGGATGTTGCCTACCTTTACCTGGAGAAAAGGGAACCCTTCTACACTGCTGGTGGGAATGCAGAGTAATACAACCTCTTTGGAAGACAGTGTGGTGATATCTGAAGAAACTAGAAATTGATGTTCCATAAGACCCAGCAATTCCCTTATTGGGAATATACCTAGAGGAACTCAAATCATTGTACAAAAAAGACACCTGCACATGTTTGTTTGTAGCTCTATTCACAATAGCAAAAACATGGTGCCAACCATGTTGCCCATCAAAGCTGGACTGGATTTTAAAAATGTGGTACATATACCCAATGGAATATTATGCAGTCATTAAGAAGGACAAATATATGGACTTTGCAGCAACTTGGATGGATTTGGAGTTGATCATACTCAGTGATTTATTACAGAAACAAAGAACTGTGTTCTCACTCATAAGGTGACCTTGAACAATTATATTGCTATAAGAAAGCAATTGGCAGTAGTGGAAAACTGTCAGGGGATGGGGGTGGGACTGGCAGTTGAGGGAAACTGTTTGGGGAAGGAGGAGCATACCTCATCAACAATTGTACCTGCAAAATCAGTGTTTATATACCTAACCCTGAATTGTATTGCACATCCTTATAATAAATAAATAAATTTATAAAATGATGGGGGTACAATTCAGGATTAGCTATATAAGTGATCATTGTACAGGCAAAGTTTGAGTGTTCCTTTGGTCCCTATTTCAACTGGTTTGAGATCAGGTAACCTTATTTCTGATGTATGACCCCCTTTCCCCTGGTAGTTTCCCACTACCGCCAATCCCTTTCTTATGGTGTTATGATAATTGTTCAAGATCCACTTACGAGTGAGAACGTGTGCTATTCAGTTCTTTGTTTCTGTGTTATATCACTGAGTATTATACACAATACATCTATCCAAGAGGCTATGAAGTTCATAATTTTGTCCTTCTTTATGATTGCATAATATTCCATAGTGTATATGTACCACATGTTTTTTATCTAGTTTACTTTCGATGGGGAGCACAGTTGGTTCCATGTTTTTGGTATTGTGAATAATATTGCAATAAACATGCATATGCAGGTATCTTTTTCATAGGATGATTTGAAATCCTCGAAGTATACTCCCACAAGTGCGATTGTTGGGTCATATGGAAAGAATTTTTAGTTCTTTAGGGAATTACCACACTGTTTTCCACAGAAGTTGTACCAGTTTATACTCCCACCAACAGTGTGGATGTATTTCCATTTGCCCACATCCTATCCAGCAACTGTTGTTTTTTGTTTTATTGATGATAGCCAACTGGTGTTATGTGGTATCTCAGTGTGATTTTAATTTGCATTTCTTTGATGATTAGTGAGGCGGAGCATTTTTTCAAGTGTTCTTAAAATTGAATTGAACAGCTTCTCAATAATGTGCCTGTATCAAAGCTTTTCAGAAAGATGGTATGGTCACTATTCCAAAAATTATCTGAGAACCACGGAATGACTACTTTCTAATGATATGTGATCTTGGGTAATTTAAGGCAAAAATATACTTAATTGGAAATGATCACACACACAAAAATACATTTACAGGAATACTTCCAAAAGAAAGCTGGATCTGAATATCTTCTGTGATATCCACCAAAATAAGATCTTTTAACATGTCTGGAATAATAATTAAGCTTAAATATACTGGTTTTAAATGATCATACCATGATAAGAATCTGGGTTGATATTAACAAATTGTAGTAAGCATGTAGAATTAAAAGAAATGTCAGCCGGGCTCAGTGGCTCAGCCTGTAATCCTGCGCCTTTGGGAGGCTGAGGTGAGTGGATTGCCTGAGCCTGTGGGTTTGTTTGAGACCCACCTGGAAAACTTGGTGAGACCTCATCTCTACAATAAATCAAAATGAGCGGGGCAAGGTAGCACACGCCTGCAGTTCCAGCTACTTGGAAGGCTGAGGCGGAAGGATCACCGGAGCCCAGCAGGTAGAGGCTGCGGTGGCCGGGAGCAGCCAATGCACTCCAGTCTGGGAGACAGAGTGAGACTCCAACTCACATTAATTAATTAATTAGTTAATTTATTAAATGTCTTGTTTTATTAAGTAATTTTTATTTATTATTTTATTTTGGTATATGATGTGATTTCTTTCTTATGGTGAAAGTCAATTCAAATCTGACTTTTAGTCTTGTAAATGTCAGGCTTGTTTTAGTCATGATAGTGAAAGGAGTTAAAAAACATCAGATGCTGAAAAGTAAAAGTGTGCACATAAAAGTAAACACACAAACTATAAAACAACAATATGGTACAGACTATAGCTGGATTAAAATAACTCTTTTGAAAGGTGTTAAATTAAATATAGGTTCCACTCATTATTAGATAGTGAAACTTGCATTTCAGAAAAATGAGTAATAGGGGAAAAAAGGCCTGGTTTCTTTTAGTATAAGTAAATATTAAAAAGATATTTTTGCAAACTATTCTTTAAGAACTTTGCATTTAAGAAAGTATTATTATTTCCTGTGAAATATCATGATAAATCATTTTTATTATTTATTTTCTTTTTCTGTCAGGGTTTGCTCTGTGTCCCAGGCTGGAGTGCAGAGGCATAATCACAACTCACCGTAGCCTCAAACTCCTAGGCTCAGTTTATCTTTTCTTCTTAGCCTACTGAGACACTGGGACTACAATATGCACTATGATAATTCTCTATTTTAACTTTTGTAGAAGTTATCTTTCAATATGATGCTTAGGCTGATCACAATCTCCTGGGCTGAAACAAGCCACTGTGCTTGGTTTTCTTAATGATTAATCTTTTAATGGTCAATCATTTTTTTTTTTTTAGTTGGAGTCTCACTCTGTTGCCCAGACTGGAGTGTAGTGGCCGCTCCTGGCCACCGCAGCCTTGACCTGCTGGGCTCCAGCAATCCTTCCACCTCAGCCTTCCAAGGAACTGGAATTACAGGCATGCGCTACCACACCCAGCTGATTTTTTGATTTATTGTAGAGATGAGGTCTTGCTGCCCAGGCAGGTCTCAAACCTGTAGGCTCAGGCAATCCACTCACCTCAGCCTCCCAAAGGCAAGGGATTACAGGCTGAGCCACTGAGCCTGGCAGGTCAATCATTTTGATTGGTTAATTCATCACATAATCTGTTGTTTACATATCCAGAAAATGCTAAATCTTGTAACTTTTTAAAATTTTAGTCAGAAAAAGGCTGAATTTGTTTATTTTATCTGTAGACTGAATGTATAATACTCCAGATTTTAAACAGGATTGTCTTTCTCATATATGTTGACACATTATGTTAAGTCTTAGAAAATACCTTAAAAAAACTGGTCACTTCCAAATGGACACAGATAAGAAAGTTGTAAGAATGGGTTCCATTTGGATCCAGGTGGAGATCATGCCTCTGTGTGCCTCTAATCTCCACCATGATAAATTGAGAGAGAAAAGACTTATACAGTTAAACTTTATCATACTTTTGTCTCCTTTGCCTAATATTGTTATTTTGGAATTCACTAAATTGGAAGCAAGTATATTACTTGCACAACTTGGATTGAGAATCTTGGAAGCTGAATCATTTATGTCCATTATACTGAAGTCAGTGTTTGTGGGGTGGAGATTTGTTGGGAGCCTGCCATGAAGGCCCACTGAGTGTTAGGGATCAGGAAGGGCCGTTGACCCTGAGATCACTAGGATGTGTTCGTGAGCTGTTGACCCATTCCCTCCCTCCTTTTCCATTTGGCACAAACTACCAAGAAAATCTCCAACTGGCTCTAACAGAAAACTCTGAGACCAAAACGTACACAGCTACATCTAGGGGTCTATCATTCCCATTCTCCATGGCTTGTGGTCTTTTGCTTTATCACAATTTAAGTTTGACTTTGAGTCACATTGCGGAGCCTTAGTGCACATCACCATTTCTCTTGATGTGACCTTTAGAAATTTATAGATATAGGTTTTAGAAAATAGTTTATATAGATTAAGAAAATTTAAGTAACCATTTTATTATAGAAGTATGTTGTTTTAATAAAAACTAGTTTGAATTAGTACATAATCGTGGAAGTTAATAATTCATTATGGTTGTTTTGGATTTAGACATTGAGTGATGTTAATTCAAGATAATGTAGTTGTAATACAATTAAGGGCACATAAAAAACTGGTTTGGGGAACATTAACCTAGCATAAGATACAAAAAGACAGTTTGTGGTTGTTCTTCCTCATGATCTTCCTCATGTTCTTCCTTATGTATGAAAAACTTTTGCTTGAGAGTGGGGGGTGTCCTTTGTGCACCTGGACCTGTTCATGTGAAAGGCACATGCTACCTTTGTTTCCTGTGATGATGACTTTACAAAGTTTGGGGATAAAAGCCCTGGGATAACATTTAATAAACGGCTTCTGGTCACCTGAACAGGAGTCCAGTCTCTTTCTTTCTCCCCCCTTTCTTTCTCTTTATATCTATCCCTCCAGTTTAAATTGCTGATGCCATCACATCGCCAGAGACCTCTGATCCCTGCAGGGGCAAGACCTCTGCAACTGGCACCCAATGTGGAGCTCGGAAAAGGTAAGCATTTTTCTCATTTCAAGATGGATATGATCTTACCCAGGATGCTGCAGATGCTTCTGTAGAAACAGGCAGAGTGAAAGTGAGTAAGTATAGTTTTTGTGACACCAGAGCTGTGATATAATCATGGGCCAGAGCAAATCTAAAAAACATAAAATGTTTATCAATATCTTAATAAATACTTCTTCTAAACATGAAACTAAAGTCTTTTCTAATGATCTAGCTCATTTTCTACATTTTGTTCAACAACATTGTCCTGGTTTCCTAAAGAGGGGACAATAAATTTAAATATCTGGGAAAAAGTGGGGGAAAAACTAAAACTCTATTTACTCAGCATGGACCCCAAAAGATGCCACCTAATGCTTTTTATTTATGAAACTTAATCAAAGATGCTTTAATCCCCAACATGATTATAAAAAATTTCCTTCCAAAAAGGCCATTGATGATGATAAAGATGATTAAAAAAAAACTTTTCTTTTTGCTGCTGCCTCTATGCCTCCAAATTATAACGATAAATTATCCCCACAAGACATGACAGGTTTGGAGGATAAGGCCACAAATTACCATAACAATTACCATAAAAACACTAATCTACCTCTTCCACAGGTCCTTTTCCATAAGGCAGAGGTAAAAAAGCTAAACCTCACACCTGGCAGTGCTCCTGCCCTCTTTTTCTTTTTGGAATACAGGCTGCTTGAACAGAGGCAGAGAAGGAAGGAGATTTCAGTTTATCAGCATGTTTTCCAGTGGCTATTACTGACATTGATGGAGTGGGCCAAACACAATGAGAGCCTTTACCTTACAAATTGATAAGAAAATTAAAAGAGGCCAGTTTACAATATGGTCCTTTGGCTCCCTATACTCTTACTATTTTAAATCAATTCACTTCTCACTGGATGACTACTTCTGATTGACAACAATTGGCTAAAAACTGCTTATCTGGAGGAGCCTATTTACTTTGAAAAACAGAGTATAAAAATCAGATACAAATTCAGACAACAAAAAATCAAAATCGGTCACCAGATACATTTGTTATTGTTAAAGATATGCTGACAGGTACTGGACAATATGCCACATACAATGCTCAAATAGTTTTCCTTAGAGAAGTGTATACTCAAGCCACTGTGCTTCTACAACTTGGAAAAAGTTGCCTACTGATTCCACTCAAACTCCTTCTTTGTCTGAGATAAAGCAAAAGGCAGATAAAAACTATGAAGACTTCATCTCCAGACTAAACACCACTGTCAAATGGGTAATTACTAGCAAAGAGAGAGCAGAAATTTTAGTTAAACAATTGGCTTTTTAAAATGCTAATAACACCTGTCAGGCTTTAATAAAACTAATTTTAAAAAATGGCAATATAATTCATTATATCAGATAATGCTGATGGTGATGATGATAATGATGAGGAGACCTTCCTTTTTGCCACCCTTACTACACCTCTTTCTAAGGTTTTCCTTTAAAAGTTGAAAATACTAAAATAAAGCCTAAACTTAGTTACACTTTTCCTTTTCTTATTAGAATGCAGGGAGCTCAAACAATAATAAACAAAAATATATAAATAATATGAATAAGTAATATGATCAAAAGTATATAAATAATGTGTAAGTAATATGAATAATACAAATCATGTAAATATAAACAATATAAACTATATATAAAAATATATAAATAATATAAATAATATAAGTAATACATAAATAATATATAAGTAAAAATATATAAATAATAAACAAAAAATCTCATTGCAGTCTTGCTTTAACTGTGGTCAAATCAGACACATTAACAAAAACTCTCTGGCTAAACAAGGTATGGCTAACTTACATGACACACTGTCGCCATTTACTGGGTCTACTTGACCAAAAACCTGTGTCCCAAATGCCAAAAAGGCTTTCATTGGGCTAAAAAAATGCCTGTCTAAATTTCATAAAAACGATACTCCTTTAAATCAACAACAAGCCACTCTGGCTCAAAAAAACTTCCAGCAGGGCCAGCCCCGGCCCCACCTGACAATAGGGGCACAACTTCCACCATAAACCCATTCATTCCTTCTACTCCATCACAAAACTCATCCGAGCCACCCCTGGAAATATAAGACTAGACTTGTGTTCCTCCCCCACTGCAATATTAACTCCAGACATTCTGGTAATCCCAATTTTTATGGGAGTAAAGGGCCCTCTCCCCCCCAAAATAGTGGGTGTGATATTAGGCAAAAGTTCCTTGTCTTTACAAGGAGATTCCATTATTCCTGGAGTGGTGGATTTGGATTACACACAAAAAAACCCAGATGCTTATTGCTGCCCCTAGATCATAAAGCAGGTAAAACGTTAACTGACTTGCCTAGAGGTGACTCTGGATTTTGTTCTAGCGATGTTGCTTTTTGGGTTCAAGAGGTTACTAACTCTAAACCTCTAAAAGACTTATATATACAAGGAGTTAAAATTAAAGACCCCTGCAGAGATCGTGATCCAGTTTGTAGTGGAATTGAGAGTATGGGGACTGATCAAGAAAAAAAAAGATGACCACAGGGCAGGCAGCAGACACAACATGAATTGGGTAATATGTGAAAGAACTGCCCAAAAAAGTTTGCATAGCAGGAGTCTTTGCAGAGGGCAAATTGCCAGAGTTGCTACTCAGAAGGGGGAAAAGGCACTGGAGAAGGGGCTAATGTGTCCAGGTAATGTCACATAGCCGCACAAGGGATACTCTATGGATCAGAGAGGCCCAGATGGCATCAGTGGTTTGGAGTTTTCTAAACCTGGATTTCTTCTGTTGTTGGCAGATGTGGGTGAGATTTCTTGGAATATGCAAAGCAAGCATTCTAAATGTCTAACAGCTTCTTTGGGCTGTTTGTAAAATGATTGGATTATTAAATACGATTTTGGCACAGGTATTGAGAAATTTCTATGGTTTAGAAATAATCAATACAGGGAGATGACACACAGACCGTCTTAGGCTCATTTATATAACACTACTTCACATTCTGTAGATTTTATTCTATGGACTATAGTCCAAAATGCACTGCTTTGAATGAGATTGGAGATATGAAGAGTCCTGTTCCTAACCTGGACCTCAAAAGAGGTTTTTTTTTTTAATTTTCTCATTCAAGATGTGAGTTTGTCGCTAGTTGATAATTGAGAACAAGACAATTGGAGAGGGAGCTTCCCTTTATGAAGCTGCAGGTTTGCTGAACTGGAATCCTGCCTCCCAAATACCTGGGCTTGAGGCTGGTTGCATTTTTTTCACTAACTGCCAATTGTTATCAACTGGAGCATAGAATCATAGATAAAGATTCAAGTACACAGAGAGCTCAGGGAACGAGGACTCCATGGATGTGCGTATCTTCAATGCTTGGGAATCTCTCTAAACACTGGGAGAAACAGTATGTTTACAAGTACTAATTTTCTGAATCTTCAGACCTAGTTTCTAGATGTTCCTTTTTGTTTTCAAACATTTGAATTATTTTGTATTTTCTTTTTTTGGAAAAAATATTAAAATTCTATAAAACTATACATGAATCTGTGAAATTAGCTTATGGACTTTTCTTCTATGCATGTTAATCTACTATGGAGTCCAACTCACTTCCCCATCTAACTTCACCAGATGAAGCTGTGATTCCATTGTCTCCCTGACCATTCTGTGGCTTATATGATCCCTCCGAATTCTCACTTTTAAGAAAGGAGTCTCTGTCCTCAACAGCAGGTCCCCATAAATCTAAAGTTTGCCTTAAAGGTTAATAATTTACTATGTCATGACACCTGAAAGGTTAATAATATTGTTATTATTTAATAATTTATTATTTAAAACATAAAATGTCTTTTTGACCTTATAATAAAAAAGGAAATATATCCATAAGCCCTTATAATAAAACATGAATATATATACATGAAATGTAGGAATGGAGATCCCACGATGAATCTTGGGACAGAAACAAGGACTCCAGCATTCTTTATTTTTCTCTTTTACTTTTTATTTTGAAATTATGGCATACAATTCAGGGTTAGTTATACAAATGTTTTTTGTGCAAGTACCCTTATTGATGAGGTGTGCCCCCCCTTCCCCAGGTAAATATTGACTACCATCAATCCTAGCTGTCCCCTCACCCCCCCTCCCTGCAGTTTCCTGCTAATTTCAATCCCTTTCCTACAGTAATAGGGTACTTGTTCAGGTCCACTTATGAGTGAGAACACGTGATGCTCAGGTCTTTGCTTCTATGAGAGATCACTCAGCATTATAAACCCAAATTCCATCCAGGTTGTTATGAAGTTCATGATTTTGTTCTTCATTATGGCTGTGTAACATTTCATTATATATATGTACCACATTTTTAAAATCCAGGCCTCTTTTGATGGGTAGCATGATTGGTTCCATCTTCTTGTTATTGTGAACAATGTTGCAATAAACGTATGTGTGCAGGTATCCTTTTCATAGAGTGACTTGAGTTATTCCAGGTATATTGCCAGTAGGGGGATTGTAGGATCATATGGAAGGTCAATTTCTAGGAGTTTTAGGAATCGTCACACTGATTTCCACAGAGACTGTACTAGTATACATTCCCACCAACAGTGTAGAAGTGTTCCCTTTTCACCACATCCTCTCCAGCATCTGTTATTTTTTGAGTTATTGATGATTGCCATTATGACTGGAGTTAGATGGTATCTCAGTGTAGTTTTCATTTGCATCTCCTTGATGACTAGTCAGACTGAGCATTTTTTTATGTGTCTGTTGGCAGCTCCTATGTCTTCTTTTGAGAAGTGTCTCTTCATATCTTTTGCCCACTTTGTAATGGGGCTGTTTGTTTTTTCCTTTTCAGCACACTTGAGTTCCTTGTAGATCCTTGATGTTAGGCCTTTGTCAGACATGGAGTTGGCAAATATTTTTCCCAGTCTGTGAGCTGTCTCCCTGCTCTCTTGATGGTTTCTTTGGCTTTGCAGAAGCTTGTCAGTTTAATGAGGTCCCACTTGTCTATCTTATCTTTTATGGCCTGGGCACTTCAGGTTGTGATCTGGAATTGGTGGCCAGTTCCAACTTCCATAAGAGTGTCTCCTGCATTTTCTAATGTTCTTATAGTTTGAGGTTTTACATTTAGGTCTGTGATCCATTTAGAGTTGATTTTTGTGTATCAGGATAGGTAGGGGTCCAGTTTCAATCTTCTGCATGTGGTCAGCCAGTTTTCCCACCACCATTTACTGAATAGGTTTCCCTCTTCCCAGTAGTGGGTGGTGGATGTTTTGTAGAAGATGAGTTGATTGAGAAATTAAGGTTTTGCTTCTGAAATTTCAATTCTATTCCATTGGTCTATATGCCTGTTCTTGTATGAATAACCAGGCTGTGTTGATTATTGTGGCTTTATAGTATAGTTTAAAGTCTGGGAGTGTGATACCTCATGCTTTTTTTTCTGAAGATTATTTTGGCTATTCTTGGTCATTTGTGTTTCCATATGAATTCCTGTGTTTTTTTAATAAGTCTGAGAAGAATGTTGCTGGTAATTTGAGGAGTATTGGATTAAATCTACAGATTGCCTTAGATAAAATGGACATCACAACAATGTTGGTCCTTCCAATCCATGAGCATGGAATATTTTTCCACTTGATTCTTTCATCTTTGATTTCTTTGAGCAGTGTTTTGTAGTTTTCATTGTAAAGGTCTTTTATGTCTCTGGATAGGAAGATGCCAAGGTTTATCATATTTTCTGTGGCTATTGTAAATGGAATTGTGTTTTATATTTGAGTTTCTGTTTGTTTATTATTGTTGTAATGAAATGTGATTGTCTTTTGTAGATTTATTATATACACTGAGACTTTGTCAAAATCCTTTATCAGTGTCAGGAAGTTTTTGGAAGATTCTGTTGGGTTTTCAAGGAATACATTCATGTCATCTGCAAGGAGAGATAACTTGACTTCCTCTTTTCCTATTTGGATATGACTGATCGCCTTCTCTTCTCTGATTACTGTAGTCAGAACTTCCAAAACTATGTTGAACAGAAGGAGCGAGAGTGTGCATCCTTGTCCTTCTCCAGTTTTCAGTGGAAATTGTTCCAGTTTTGCCTGTTTAGGAGTATGCTGGCTGTGGGTTTCTCATAGACGGCTTTTACTATTTTTAGGTATGTTCCACATATGCCTAGATGTTCGAGGGTTTTTATCAAGGAGGGGTGCTGGATTTTATCAAAAGCTTTATGGGGGGCCAGCCCCTGCAGAGAGATTTAGAGGGTCCCTGGAAGGTGGGACAGCATTGGTGAATATTCTGGAGAAATAAAAAGAAAGAGAAAGGGGGAGAAAGAAAGAGACTGGACTCTGTCTAGTGCAGAAGCCATTTAATGATACTAACCATAAGTCTTTTATCCCAAATTTTCACATGTTAAATCACAAGACTTTCACATGAACACAAGGCCAGGTGTATGATGCGCATCCTCCTCATCCACCAGGTGTTTCCTTAAGCATGAGGAAGGACAATGCCAATCAAATGACAAGACTATTATGTGAACACAAAGCCAGGTAGATGAGAGGCATCCCCCACCCACCAGGCATTTCCCCAAGCATGAGGAAGGACAATCCCAAAATTATCTCACTGTTCCTTATGCTTGGTTTATGTTCCTCAAAAGCAATACAGCAATTCTAACATCATAAGATCCTAATAATCAATAACTTCTAAAACTTATGCATACCCAACACCTAATGACTGACTCAAATTCTATTACCTTTCTATTCTGTGTTAACTTTACCTGTACTATAAAAAACTCTTAATTATAGCTCAGATCAGTTCCTAAAGAATGTGGCCCAGTCCAAAGATCACGCTGGGCCATTTCCAGGAACAATTGATTATGATCTTTTAACAAAATGGCTATTCTAAAGTCCTATGTATCTATCTTAATTTCTATAAAAATTTCTAATTCCTAATCCTAATATATAAGGCTGATCATCAGCAATAAAGCTTCTAAAATAAACCCTAATACAAACTATAACTGTACTAAAGCCAAAACCGCAATTAGTAGAAAGTGGGAACAATGAAATTTCTAAAGTTAGCTGTATTCTATAAAACCTCAAAGTATCATGTTTGATCATGCTTGAACTAACACAATTCCCTGGCATAGTATGACCTATTCTACAATATTTTCTATGAATAAAATAATTTCAATTTCTATAAGTAGAAAAAAGCCTACACTAATTGTAATTAAAGAACCTGTTTAAAAGAATGCAGCCCAACCCAAAGTGAATGCTGGACCCTTAGGAATGTGGCCCAGTCCAAAGTTTGTGCTCGGCCATTTCTGGTAACCCTAGATAATCATCTATACCATCTAAAGCTGGAAACAGCTCTCTAAATGTATATACTAATTCTACAAATATACTTTTAAATCTTATAAAGAAGCTTGTTCATGTATAAGGCTCCCAAATGTGACCTGAGTTTGAATTAGGCTAAGTTTAAAGCCAAAACCACAGTCTGTGAGAAATGGGAACAATGGATCCCTAGAGTCATCCATGCCTGTCATATTCTCAGAACTTCATGCTTAGATCATCAAAGTCCCTGCTGGTGGGTCATGCCAAACAACAAAGAAAGGAGGAGGGAATGGGCCTTCAGCTCCTGAATGCAACCTGGTGGTCTCAGGGTCCACAGCCTGCCTGGATCCGTAATGCTCAGGCAGGCCGCCACAGCTGGCTCCCAACATATCCCCCTTTTCTATTTTTTAGCAAAACCCATGAAACTTGGTGTTGAGCTGAGAAATTCTTTTCTTCAGCACCTTGAAAATAATTGGAAGCAGGCATAGCAGCACAAGAATCACTGCTCTGCAAATTCCCATATTAATGAGTATAGACATCAATGACTTTTGGTTGATGAATGGTGAGAAATTATTAGTTATAGAAGTGGCCAATTCTGAGAACCGAAACTGTTTCTTAGCGACAGTTATGTCCTGTATTTCTTGATGTAATTTAGTAAGGTCTATACTCAAGTCTGAATGATTCCAAATTCCAAGGATATGATTTCTTATTTTATCCCTAGTGTGGACAGACTTATTTACTTCTAAAGGAGTGAGACAAATCTATTTAAACTCAGAGTGACACCAGAGAGCCAATTTTATCTTTAAAGTCACAAGCTCTTGTCCTACTGCTAAAACTGCCTCCTCCAAAGAATTAACTCTACTTTTTAACTTTTGATCTATAATCTCCTGAGTAGCTAATGCAATAGAAACATTCTTAGATAACTGATCAGCAAAGGTTGCTGTGTGAACTTCCTTAGATAAAGCTACAGCTGAAACTGTTACTGAAGTAGCAATAGCTATCAAAGCTGTAATTTCTAAAATCAAGGTGGATAAAAACCATTTCTGTCTGGCTAATAAAGCATTAACCACATATAAAGTTTGCAAACCATATTCATCATACCAAGGAAATGACAAATGTACTGGAACTATTAAGTTAGGGGGTTGCTTAAGAATGACAAATCCCTCATAAAAAGGCATTAGTTAAACAATTAGTTAAAATGCATTCAGTACAAGATATCTTATAAACATTATCATGGTAAATAATTTTAACAGTTTGATATTCATTCCAAACTAAAAACACATAAGAAGACTGTAAGCATGCCCTAATGTGGTACTGCTGAGTTTATCCAACAGTCCTACACATGCTGACCGGTTGAAGGGCTGAGAGGGCTCTCCACAAATGAGGCTGAATAGCTTGTCTGATTCCAATTTTAAATGAAAGTATTGGGGGTACCCATCCATTGGAATGCCTTCTAGCTGCAGCAAGCATAGAGCCATTAAAACCCCAGTCACTAATATATAGTCTTTCACCAGGTACAGGACAGTCCACCTTAGAGTTATAAGCACAGTCTCTCCATTTTGGGAAGCCAGCATCTTGCCGGATGAGTGACCAGTCCTTATCTGTGTCATTGAAGGGGCAAGCAGGTATGCTGAGAGGTGATGAAGCTCTAGTCCTATGGCTAGGGGTGGTTCCTCCAGGCATTAACATCTCCAGTCACCAACCATCCTTGATATTGTCCTGATAAGGGTTTTCTGTACTCAGAGACTTAAAGGTGGACATTAAGCCAGAAGCCTGGTAATTATTAAAAGCAGAATTATTATAAAAACAAATAGGGAGGGAGTTGGAATGCCCTTCATAAGAAAAATTATGATTAGTAACATGTCTGACTTGAGCATGAAATAAAGCAAGCCCTCCCCTTTTCCTGTAAGGAGAGCATTCTATTTTATCAGAGGTTTTATACTTCCTTCTGGATTTCAATGTCTAGCCATAGCTGAATAGTCTGAAGAGTCCAAATTTAAATGATTAATAACAAATAAAGCGTGATTCAAGATGTGGTGAGGAGAGCTATACTTGAACTCACCCTCTTGTAACTTAATTGATTTTTTAAAGTTTGGTGAGCTTTTTCAACTATGGCTTGACCTTGTGGATTGCAGGGAATTTCTGTGGAATGAGAAATATTAAGTTGGGAGCAAAATTGTTGGAAAGACTTAGATGTATATGCAGGACCATTGTTGGTTTTCAGTTGCTTAGGCATACCTAGCTGTGAAAAGCAAAAGAATAAATGTTGTGCCACGTCCTTGTAGGCTTCTCCAGTTTTTGCTGAAGCTGAAATAGCATGAGAAAATGTATCCACAGTCACATGCAAATAAGACAATTTTCCAAAGCTGTGAAAGTGAGTTACATCCATTTGCCATAGCATGTTAGGTCTCAGTCCTCGAGAATTGATTCCTCCTGAAACTGGAACAAAAGTTTTTAAATTCTCAGAGAGTAAACTGAATGCAAATTGTTTACAATCCTTTGGGCTTAAAGGTATAGTAAAGAAACAATTCTGTAAATCAATAACTATAATATTAAAGTTAACAGGTATAGCAATCCAGGCTGCAACACTCCATGACTTCTGTAGTAGCATTAATAGCTCTTAAATCCTGTAAAAGTCTCCATTTACCAGATTAGTTAATTACAAAAATAGGAGTGTTTTAAGGGCTAGTGGTTTTCATTCAGAGGGGTTAGTAGAAGGCTCTATATGACCAGCCTCTAATTGTTGTTAAACTAGTTTTTTGACTGCCTTAAGCTTTTCTGAGGGCATGGGCCATTGTTCCACCCAAACCAGTTTGTCATCTTTCCAGGCAATCAGTCTTGAAAACAGTGACCCTTAACGTAAATTTGAATAACCAATACCTGTTCTGCTAGTTTTCTTAGTTATTTGGACAGGCTCCTGTATTCCTTGCCCGTCTTTACCAAGTTCCTTAAAGGGGTCACAGCCCATCTACAACATTTGTGCTGAGACTTTATCATTGGGGCTATACAAAAGCATGCCCATTTGTGAAAGAATATCTCTTCCCCATAATGTAAATGGGATAGATGGAATAACATACAGGCAAAAGGTTCCTGAAGTCTTACTATCTGTCCAATTTAAAATCTGTGAACTTTGGCTACTGAGGGTACTCAACCAATGCCTATAAGTCCCAAAGGACCCATACGAGTTGGCCGTGAGGCAGGCCAATCCTTCCCAGCAATACAAGAAACATCAGCTCCTGTGTTTAACAAGCCTGTAATTTTAACTCCTTGTACAAATAAATCTTTCAAAGGTCTAGAATTAGTAACCTCCTGAACCCAAAAAGCAACATCGTTAGAGTCAAATTCAGAGTCACCTCTAGGTAGGTTAGTTAAAGTTTTACCTGCTTTGTGATAAGGCAAGATCAGCAAACTGGGCTATTCTCTGCACTGTTTTGCTAGGAGGAGCAACAAGCACCTGGATTTCTCCTGTGTAATCCGAATCCACCACTTCAGGAATAATGGAAATTCCTTGTAAAGACAAGGAACTTCTGCCTAATATTATACTCACTATTCCTTCCAGAAGAGGGCCCTTTACTCCCGTAGGAATTGGGGTTATCAGAACGTCTGGAGTTAATATTGTAGTGGTGGAGGAAAACAAGTTCAGTCCTGTACTCCCTGCGGTGGCTCAGATGAGTTCTGCAATTGAGCAGAAGGAATAAATGGGTTCATGGTGGTGGCTGTCCCTATTGTTATCTGGGGCCAGGGCTGGCCCCTCTGGAAGTTTTCCTGAGCCGGGGTGGCTTGCTGTTGATTTAAAGCAGTGCCATTTTTATGAAATTTAGATAGGCATTCTCTAGCCCAATGAAAGCCTTTTTGGCATTTGGGACATAAGGTTTTTGGTCGAGTGTGCCATGAAGCCAGCCATAACTTGCTCACCGGACAATCTCTGTTAATGTGTCTGACTTGACCATAGTTAAAGCAAGACTATAATGAGATATTCTTTTGCTTATTACTTATATACTTTTACTTATAGTACTCATATATTGTTTATGTATTACTTATAATATTTATATTGCTTATACATTGTTTATATATATAGCTTATATTACTTATATATATTGCTTATACTTATATTATTTATATTACTTATATTATTTACACATTACTTATATACTTTTGCTTATATTACTTATATTACTCATATTACTTATATATTTTTGCTTATTATTGCTTGAGCTCCCTGCATTCCTATAAAAAAAGGAAAAGCGTAACTAAGTGCAGGCTTTATTTCAGTATTCTCAACTTTTAAAGGAAAACTTTAGAAAGAGGTGCAGTTAGAGGTAACATTAAGCTTAGCGGGACAGTTTCTATTAGTGTGCCTGATTTATCCACATAACATGATTGCACTGAAACATATTTCTGTCTACCTGTGCCCTGCACACCTTGAGCAATTTGTGAAAAGATTTCTCCCTTCAATGCTGCTGCCAAAGCCATCCCTTGCATAATAGCTGGGCTTACGTCTGTGCACTGGTGGATAAAATCAGTAACTCGTCCGGTTTTGCATATGGGTCTAGTTAAACCAAAGCCTGACAAGTATTATTAGCATTTTCAAAGGCCAGCTGTTTAATTAATATATTGCCAGCTTCTTCATTAGAAATAACCCAATTGACAGCAGTAGTTAACTTGGCAAGAAAATCCTCATAATTCTCATCAGCTCATTGTCTAACACTAGATAAAGAGGAAGTTTGAGTTGACTCAGCAGGCAATTTTTTCCAAGCCTTGATAGCACAACCAGAAATTTGATTAAATATCTCTTTAGGTAACAATGATTGGGCATGATAAGTATTAAAAATTCCAGTTCCCATGTGCATATCTTTATTAATTACAAACGTACCTGGAAGTCGACTTAAGTTTTGAGTCATTTGGATTTGTACCTGGTCCTCATATTCTGTTTTCCACAGTAAGTATGCACCTCCAGACAGGCAGCTTTTGGCCAGTTGTTGCCAGTCAAGGGTAGTCATCCATCAAGAAGAGACTTGATCTAAAATAGTGAGTGTATAAGGGGCTAGAGGGCCATATTTTGCACTTGCCTCTCTTAGTTCTTTTACCAATTTATATGGCAAGGGTTCCCAGTGAGCTTGATCCACTCCATCAGCACTGAGATAAAATTGTATCAGGAAACAAGCTGTGAAACTAAAATCTTCTTCTTTTTCTGCTTCAGCTTGTACTGCCTGCATACCGAGAGGAAAGACAGGAGCCGCAGGGGCATTACCGGCATTATTAGGCAAATTTTTTGGCTTTAGGACTTTAGCATTGAAAGGAGCAGCCTGTGGGAGGGAAGGCACAGGGTTGGCTGTAAGAGCACTGATATGATACTTAGCAGCTTCCGCCTCAGGTTCAGTTTCATCCTGTGGAGATAATTTATCATTGTCATTATAATCAGGGGAAGCCGAGGCTGCAGTGAAGAGAAAAATTTCTTCTTCATCATCATTGTTAGTGGCCTTTTTGGAAGGAAATTTCTCATAATCATGCTGTGGACTTAAAGAATTTTTAATTAACATTGTTACTGCACAAAATGTAGAAAATGAGCTAGATTAGAAGAAGAAGCCTTAGCTCCACGTTTAGAGAAAGTATTCATTAAGATACTGATGAATATTTTACGTTCCTAGATTCGCTCTGGCCCATGATTATATCAGGGCTCTGACTTCACAAAAACTTGCTTACCCATCCTCTCTCTGCCTGTCTCTACAGAGGGGTCTGCAGCACCCTGGGTAAGATCCTAGCTGCCCTGAAATGAGAAAAAGACTTACCTTTCCAGGGGTCCCACATTTGGGCACCATTTATGGGGGCCAGCCCCTGCAGGGAGATTTAGAGGGTCCCTGGAAGGTGGGGCAGCATTGGTGAATATTCTGGAGAAATAAAAAGAAAGAGAAAGAAAGAGAAAGGGGGAGAAAAAAAGAGACTGGACTCTGTGTAGTGCAGAAGCCATTTAATGGGACCAACTGTAAGTCTTTTATCCCAAATTTCACATGTTAAATCACAAGACTTTCATGTGAACACAAGGCCAGGTGGATGATGCGCATGCCCCCCACCCACCAGGTGTTTCCTTAAGCATGAGGAAGGACAATCCCAATCAAATCACAAGACTATTATGTGAACACAAAGTCAGGTAGATGAGAGGCATCCCCCACCCACCAGGCATTTTCCCAAGCATCAGGAAGGACAATTCTAAAATTATCTCACTGTTCCTTATGCTTGGTTTATGTTCCTCAAAAGTAATACAACAATTCTAACATGATAAGATCCTAATAATCAATAACTTCTAAGACTTATGCATACTCAACACCTAATGACTGACTCAAATTCTAATACCTTTCTATTCTGTGTTAACTTTACCTGTAAGAGGACCGTAATAAAGTATACCATAGACTTAGGTTAAGAGCATGCTATAACCCAATAAATATGTAATCGGCTTGTGGACAATAGCACAGCCATTTTTAGTTTTTAGTTTTCTGTCTTAAAACATAACCTGTAGCTGTTTAAAGTTCCAGTTATGGGAAAAACTGCAAAGCTCCAGTTATTCTTCCCTTATCTCACTTTCTCCTTAGCAACAACCAATCAGGTGCCAGGGGGTAATCACCTAAGTTTCCAGATGTCTCTGCAACTTCCCTAGCTAGTGGATCAAGGTCAGCCCGAGTAGGCTAGCCAATCCTCCATGATTAAGCTGACCACCAGAGGAACTACCCAATTAAATGGTAACAAAACTGGAAAGCCCCCCAAACTCTTCTTCCCTTTGTGTAAAAGCATGAAAGGCATCTGCTTAAGGAAAGCAGCGCCTCTGAATGTACTCTGCTGTGTCAGTTGTTGACAGAGGTCCAGGCTCAAGCTTGTAAATAAAGACCCTTTTGAACTTTCATCGGAATTGGCTCTTGGTGGTCTCTTGGATTGATGGTCTCTCAGATTGAACATTCGGCCACTACACCTGTACTATAAAAAACTCTTAATTATAGCTCAGACCAGTTCCTAAAGAATGTGGCCCAGTCCAAAGATCATGCTGGGCTGTTTCCAGGAACAATTGATTATGATCTCTTAACACAATGTCTATTCTAAAATCCTATGTATCTATCTTAATTTCTATAAAAGTTTCTAATTCTTAATCTTAATATATAAGACTGATCATCAGCAATAAAGCTTCTAAAATAAACCCTAATACAAATTATAATTGTACTAAAGCCAAAACCGCAATTAGTAGAAAGTGGGAACGATGAAATTTCTAAAGTTAGCTGTATTCTATAAAACCTCAAAGTATCATGTTTGATCATGCTTGAACTAACATAATTCCCTGGCAAAGCATGACCTATTCTACAATACTTTCTATGAATAAAATAAATTCAACTTCTATAATAAGTAGAAAAAATCCTACACTAATTGTAGCTAAAGAACCTGTTTAAAAGAATGCAGCCCAGCCCAAAGCAGATGCTGAACCCTTAGGAATGTGGCCCAGTCCAAAGTTTGTGCTGGGCCATTTCTGATAACCCTAGATAATCATCTATACCATCTAAAGCTGGAAACAGCTCTCTAAATATATATACTAATTCTACAAATATACTTTTAAATCTTATAAAGAAGCTTGTATCATGTATAAGGCTCCCAAATGTGACCTGAGTTTGAATTATGTTTAGTTTAAAGCCGAAACCAGTCTGTGAGAAATGGGAACAATGGATCCCTAGTCAGTCATGCCTGTCATATTCTCAAAACTTCATGCTTTGATCATTAAAGTCCCTGCTAGTGGGCCATGCCAAACAACAAAAAAAGGAAGAGGGAATTGATCTTCAACTCCTGAATGCAACCTGCTGGTCTCAGGGTCCACAGCCCACCTGTATCCCTAATGTTCAGGCAGGCCTCCACGACTAGCTCCCAACAAAGCTTTATCTGCATCTAAAGATATAATCATGTGGTTTTTGCTTTTACATATTTTGATGTATTTAATTATGTTTATGGTCTTACAAATATTGAACCCCTCTCACAGTCTGGGGATCATGCTTACTTGATTGTGATGGATGATTTTTGAGAGGTGTTGTTGAATCCAGTTTGCTAGAATCTTGTTGAGAATTTTAACATCTATGTTCATCAAAGATATTGACCTGTAGTTCTCTTTCTTTGTTGAGTCTTTACCTGGCTTGGGTATCAATGGAATGTTAGCTTCATAAAATGGTTTGGGGAGAGTGCCATCTTTCTCAATCACCTGGGATACTTTCAATAGGATTGTTATCAGTTCCTCCTTATATGTTTTGTAGAATTCTGCTGGAAAGCCATCTGGTCTAGGGCTTATTTTTGGAGATAGTTTTCTTATGACATAATCAATTTTCTTGATTGTTATTGGTCTATTTAGAGTCTCAGTGTCTTCTCGTTTCAGCCTAGGGAGGTTGTGTGATGTCAGAAATTCCTCCATTTCCTTTCATTTTTCAAGTTTGTTTCCATACAATTGTACATAGTAGTATCTGATAATCTTTTGTATTTCTTTCAGGTCAATTATGACTTCATCTTTTGTGATCCTGATTGAGATTTTTGTGAATTTTTCTCTCTTTTTCTTGGTCAGTCTGGCTAGGGGACCATCTATCTTTTTTATCCTCTCAAAGAACCAGTTTTTTGTTTTGTTTATTTTTTGTTTTTATCTCTTTTGTGTGTGTGTGTGTTGGAGTCTCACTCGGTCGCCCAGACTGGAGTGCAGTGGCCGCTCCCAGCCACCGCAACCTCGCCTGCTGGGCTCCGGTGATCCTTCTGCCTCAGCCTTTCGAGTAGCTGGAATAACAGGCATGTGCTACCACGCCCAGCTGACTTTTTGATTTATTGTAGAGATGAGGTCTCACTGCCCAGGCAGGTCTGGAACCCGCGGGCTCAGGCAATCCACTCACCTCAGCCTCCCAAAGGCACGGAATTACAGGCTGAGCCACTGAGCCCGGCTATGTTTTTATCTTCAATGTCTTGATTTTGGGCTTTTATTTTGGTGATCTGGATTCTTCTGCTGAAGTCAGGATTTGGGTGTTCTTGCATTTCCAGTTTCCTTAGGTGACTTGTTAGGCCGTTAACTTGTGATCTTTCCATTTTCTTCAGGTGTGTTTGTAGAGATATGAATTCTCCTCTTACATTGCTTCCATGTCATCCCAGAGGTTTTGGTAAGATATTTCATCATTTTCATTTGTTTCCAGGTAACTTTTAGCCCTGTTTTGATTTTATCATTGACCTAAGAGTTGCTTAGTATTATTCAGTTTAGTCTCCATATCTTTGTGGGTTTTGGAGTAACTTTGCTTTTGTTGATATTTATTTTTATTTCACTGTGGTCTGAGAAGGTGCACAGTAAAATTTCAGTCTTATAAAATTAGCTTATGTTTGATTTATGGCCAATGGTGTGGTCAATCTTGGAGTTTGTCCCATGTGATGATGAGTAGAATGTATATTCTCTGGTCGTTGGGTGGAGTGTTCTTTATCTAACAATTAGGTCCATTTGTTCAAGAGTCTCATTGAGGTTCCAGAACTCCTTGCTGGTATTTTGTCTTGATGATCTGTCCAGGGTTGTGAGTGGAGTGGGGTATTAAAGTCCCCTGCTATGATGGTGTCACACTCAATCAATTTTTTAAGGTTGTCTAGAAGTTGCTTTACGAATATTGGTCCTCCTATATTAGGTGCATATATGTTTAGGATGGATATTTCTTGATGGATTGAACCTTTTATCATTATATAGTGATCTTCTTCATCTTTTTTGATTTTTGATGGCTTACAGGGTATTTTGTCTGAGATTAAGATTGCAACTCCAGCTTTCCTTTGTGTTTCATTTGCCTGAAGTTTTGCTTTCTATCCTTTTACTTTGACTCTGTGAATGTTTCTTCTGGTGAGATGAGTCTCTTGGAGACAATAGATTGTTGCTTTATGATATTTCATCCATTTTGCCACTCTGTGTCTTTTCAGTGGTGCATTTAGTCCATTCACATTCAGGTTAATTATTGAAATGTGAGAGTTTATCCCTGTCATGGGGTTCTTATAGAGGTGTTGTTGATTCTGTTTGTTTGTTATGTTTCTTTTGATTTCTGGGTTTATTCGTGTGTGTTTTCAATCTTTTTTCCTGAACTCTTGTGAAGAATGTTCTTTTTTCCCCTTTCTTCTGTGTTTAATACTTTCACAAGTGTTTCTTGTAGGAGTGGTCTAGAATCAGCATACGTTTTTAGGAATTGAATGTCTGGGAAAGATTTCGATTTTCCCACCGAAGAAGTTTATTTGAACTGGGTACGTGATTCTTGGTTGAAATTGATTATCTTTGAGGACTTTGATGATTGGGCTCCAAGCTCTACTAGCCTGGTGGGTTTCTGGAGATAAATCTGCTGCTATTCTAATTGCTGTTCCCTGGTAGGTAGTCTGACCTTTTTCTCTTGTTGCTTTTAGGACTTTTTCTTTTATACCTACTTTATTTAAGCAAATCATTATGTGTCTGGGAGTTGGTCTTCTCATTTGTTGTCTTGCAGGGGTTTTCTTAATCTCTTGTGTGTGAATTTTTGTGTCACTGATGAGATGAGGAAAGTTTTCTTGAATAATTTCATGGAATGTTTGCTCCAGGCTTGTCTCTGTCTCTTTTTCTGCCTCAGGAAGTCCAAGTACTCTTAGGTTTGGTCTCTTGAAGTAATTGCTCATCTCTTAAATGTTTTGTTCTGTCTTTTTAAGCTTCTTTTCTATGGTTTGGACAGTTTGGGTTATTTCTGTATTTTGATTCTCAAGCTCTGAGATTCTATCTTCTGCTTGGCTAGTTCTGTTTTCCATGCTTGTTAGTTTGTTATTTATTTCAATCACAGTATTCTTAATGCCATTATCTCCATTATCAACTCCTTCCTATTTTCCTCTTGTCTCTCCTCAATTGTTTTTATTCTCTTTGTTAGTGTCTTGATATCTGGTTTGTAGTATTTGACCAGTCATTCTGGGAACTCTTCATTGTTGGTGTTCTGAAGTCTGTTTTCTCAGTATCTCTGGGTGTCTGTGTGAGACCTATAATTTTCTTTTGGTTTTTCTTCATTTGTGTAGCTTTTCCTGCCTACTTTTTTCTTTTCCCTCCCCTTTTCTTTAATTTTGTTGTTCAGGGGTGGCAGGGGTGCTTTTACTTCCATTTGCTTGATCTCCTATTCTTCCTTGTGTGAATCCTCTAGTTTTGTTTACTTCTGAAGTTTGTCTGTGGGTTGAAGATTGTACTTTATTTGCAGTTTTGAAATTGAATTAAGAGGGAGGCTGTGATCCAAAAATCTATCTGCAAACCACAGTATCCACTGACAGGTGTATGAATACCCTGGAACATACTTCCCACTGCCTTGAAATCTGTCCATTCAGTGGGGGAATATGTTTACTCCCTGAAAGCAAATGTGGTAAGAAAAATGCCACTAATGAAACAGGGGAGGGGAGGAAGAATGAGGAGAGTAAGAGGGAAAAAAGACAAACATACCAACTAATAAATGAAAAGAGACACAAAGACAGAAAAGAGTAAGAAAAAAAAAGACTAAAGCATACAGAAAATCATACAGACACACAACCAATCAACCTCCTTATTAATACTATTCTTTTACACAACCATGAATTCTAAAAAATAAAAAAAACAGTAAACTAACAGACAAAGGTAGTATGAAAACACTTTCAATAGCAGTAAGAAGAGAGAAAAAAGAGGAAAAAAGAACAAGGATAAGTAAAACAAACATACAAACAATACAAATAGAAAAAAATAAAAAGAATGGAACCAAGCCCACTCTTAGATTGTTCCTCTAAATCCAATGTCCTTTCAGCTCTGATCTCTAGTTCTCACTGCAGGCTGGTAGGGTTATTCAGTGCCAGGATCTGATGCCGCAGACCTACTATGGGGGTAGGTTTGTTCAGATATAAACTCAGTCAGCTTGCTGCCTGAGAAATCTGCCATTCAGATCTGACCTGTGTCTGATCTAGCATGGGGAAGGGGTTTCAGTCTCTCCCAGTTTGATTTTATTACCTAAGATCTCAAGCTGGAGGCGGGCAGAGCTAGGCAGAGCCAGCATCCTGGGTGGGTCAATGCAGTCTCTGTGTGGTCTCAGGACACTAGGTGTTATCCGACCCACCTGCTGGGCTGAACTGGGGGAAATGAAATGTGGGACAGCCAGGAGCCAGCAGATGGGTGTGGCAGTGGGTGGCTCAGGCTGGGTGGAGCTGTGCAGCAGGTGTGGGGCCCAGAGTTCCCTGGGCCAGGAATTGAGGGCTGTCTTGTGCAGGGGGAGGGAATAGCCACAGAAAGGAGTGGCAGTGGTACCCTCTTCAGCAGTGTGGTGCATGGAAAGAACTCCATATCCAGGAATCTCTATCCGATCTGGGAGGAGCAGTGACTGTGGGAGGGAGCAACAGCAGCAGTGACTGAGCCACCAGAGCAGTGCCTGGAACTGAGGGCTTCTAGCCCTCAGGCCAATGTGACCAGTGACAGTGGCGGCAGTGGTGGTGGTGGGTGCAGCAGCAAACAGAGCTGTGTGCAGGGCAGTTTTCTTCCAGCCCTAAGACCTGTGTGGATGACCAAAGAGTAGTCTGGCAGTGGTGAGAGCAAGAGTCACCAGGGGAGACCAAGAATCCCTATGGTCACTCCCTTTCGCAGAGAGTCTTATGGATCAACCTGCTCCTTCGCCATCTTGCCAGAAGTCAGTACAGTTTAGAAGAACATATATTAATAACTTATCCTAAGAAATCTGTTTGTATACAAATTATCAATATAAGGCAAAAATAAATAGATAACCCTGTATATTTTATGAAGAAATAAAGCAAATATTGGCCTGCCCTTAATCATTGTGATTACACCTTTTAGTAAGAGAAACATCTTTTGTTTCTGGCTTGATGCTATGATATTACATTTCCGTAAAATAAATTTGTCTTGAGTACAAACCAAATCCATAGTATTGATAATAACAGTTCAACTTACTTGGAATTTGTAGAAAAAAATAAATAATGAGAAACTTATTTTGAAATTCCCCCAATCTGAACATGTGCAGAGAGATCAAGAGAGAAAGGCACAATTTTCATTGTTGTACTCATAACATTAAAATATGAATATGATAGAGAAATTCAGAAATAATTATATTTATCAAAAATGGCAATGGTATAAATGTGTCTATAAAGAATTTGACTTGAATGCCCTATTGAGTGAAGGACCAGAAGAAGTTGTGCACAAAAGATGGGAGGGCATAACAGTGTCAAATTTTATGCCCTTCTTATTAGAGAGACAGTCCAGAAGCTGCATCAAGATGAGGAAAATTGTCAGAAAATTATCTGAGAACTGCCTCTGGCTGCCTACTCATATCCTGGCTATGGTTGGGAGGTCAATTGCAGGTATTGTTGGTTTTGCACTGCACCTTTGATTTTCTGGCACTCAACTCTATGTCAGTCATTTAATAGCACAAAATGTTTTCCAGCTGATAAGGTAACTGTCACTTGTGCTTCATAAATAGAAACAACCCGAGATTGGGATGAAAAAAAACCACATATTACATTTCACTGAGTTTAATGAATGTCTTTGTCTTTACAATAAAAAAGCAATGAAAGTCCAAACCTCACCAAAATACAATATACACATGTAAAAACTTGTACATGTGGCCCACGAATCAAAATTAAAAATAAATTTAAGAAAATAGAGACAAAAGAATTTTGTAGCTATTTGATTGTAAAACATAACCTAAGTCTAAGTTAGGCTATTTATAATATTTGCTTCACTTAGTTGGAACATTTACATGCATCACAGCAGAAAAACTAATGTTTTTGTGTATGAGTACTTTTTCAGACTCCACTGAGGGTGTTACATAGTATGTAATATTTGCACCATATTATGTTTTTCCAATTTTAAAAAGTATTGAATGAAGTCATGAGTAGATCTTTTGGGGTTCTGGAGGCAGCACACTCCATACCTTGGGTTACTGGTCTGGTTCACTGACCAACGACTTAGATGTCAGACAGCTTTGAGTGGAATCCATGGCAGCAAAGGACTCTGCTACAGGTCCAGGCTATATCTCACACTGCTCTCATACTTGAGTCAGTGCAGATACAGAAGATTTAGCACAAAGTTATCAACCATCTGGACAGAATTAGCACTTAGAGAACACTTATCCACAGCAGACCTCATGGTCTTTTCAAAACATTTGCTAAGAAATACCTAATATTTTGGGCTTGAATATTCAAAATATTTAAATGAAATTATATTAATTTAAATCATGCAAAATAAATTATTAGAAACCAAAAATTATATTTTAAATCAATAGCAGAAAGTTGCTAATATATCAAAATATAGGAAAACTAAGTAACATGTTACTAAATAAAGCTAGGGATAACGAATAAGAAAAAATGAAAATTACAAAGTATTTCAACTAAAATAAAACACCACATATTCAAATATGTGGGATACAAAGAAATTAATTAATGACCCTGAAATTATAACATCCATGCATTTTAGCTAACATATTTTTCACCTTAACTTTTACTTTGACTTACTAGTAAAAATAGCAAAAGCAAATTATACTCAAAACAAGTCTCTTATCCTTCAAAACATGGGTCTGTAATGAAAACATATCTAGTTTTGCAGCATTGGAATCACCTCAATCTGGAATAAAAGCACACATTAACAGCTTCACAAGAGAAAAGTCTGAGAGTAGATGAACAGAGTGAGAAACAGTGCAGAGAACTGGTAGATCAGGAAAGTCAAAATGAGATTATTGTGCTATAGACTGTATATACATGAGACTCCTGTGAGCTGTTGCAAAGCCAAAAATCACACAGTTCAGATCGCTTAGTATTCTTCAGACAGTGGGTGAGGGTGATGGTCACTTGGCAAATGCAGGAAAAAAATGTTCTGAAAATCATAGGCGGCATAAGATAATTTCATGACACATTAGGGTCCCCGCCCAATGACAAGACTGAGTATCTGTGCAGTAATGAGTACCACAGCAAACTTTCGTGGTTTTTCCAGGAAGGATGTGGCAGCCACTTCCCGAAGGGTCTGAGGGGCACAAGTCCCCTAAATGGAGGGGAAATAAGAGGTTTTGGGAAGCTGACCTGGAGTGCCTTGGCTACCGTCCACACAGAAGAGTTGCCCATGCACATGACTGTGCCTCCTTGGGAGGTTTATGTTTCAGGTTACCACACTGTGTGGGGTCCCAGTGGGTGTCCTGCTCACAGAGGTATATGCATAGTCTCCAAAATTCATATTGGTGATTATGAGAGTAAAAATCAACATAATGTTGGTTAGATGTGTGTCCTTACTGGTGAATACAAAAGGAACCTACAAAAACTGAATATTTTGCAAAAAATTTTAAAATATTTATTTATTCTTAGATGTTTAAACTTCAGTCACCTTCAAAGTACTCTTCATGTGATGCAGTACATCTATCTAATGCTTTCTCCACTGCTCAAAAAAGTTTTTAACCTTGTCAATTTGGATGCCTTATAGTATTTTCTGTTTTGTTTGTCTGTTTAACCTCTTCCACATTGGCAAAACATTTCCCTATGAGGATTTCATTCATCTAGGAAAAAAAAATCACGGGTGAGATCAGGTGAATAAGAAAGTGAGGCACTGGAATCATGCCAAAAGACTCCAAAAACAATTCACTGAAGCTGAATGTAGTCTTTCACAACAATGGTAGCTTGTACACTGATGTTGATGGGTTTCTAGAAAGCTTACCTAGTGGGGAAAGCTTGTACTATGAGTCCTTCCCTCCAGAAAATTATTTTCTAGGTTCTCCTCTTATGTATATCAATACACTCTGAAGTCCTGTCATTCCTTTTATGTATTACAAACCAGTTGGTATAAAACTTTTATATTCTTTGCATTTGTTCTGTCTTGGAGTAAAATGTAATTGCCTTATCATGGAGTCCATTATCTAGAAATAGATAATCATCTCTAATACAACTTATTTCCTTATTCAAAATCAGAATTCTCTTACCAGAGAGTTTAAATATTATTTAACATTGGTCATATAGTGCCATGGTACGTACCTGACACACACATTATTAATTCAGAAATATTCTTAGAACATTATTTTAAATTGACTTTATGGAAAGTAAATATATTTTAAACTGTTACTACTAGAGTACTCATCATGTATTGTGAAACTAAAGCATTCATTTATTAATTTGAAATATGTCTTTTTATAACACAAAAGGATCAACTTAGTCACCTCTAAAAAATTATTTAAGCTAAGAAGTGAAAAGATTCTTCTTTTTAAGATACAATAATGTAGGAATAAAAAGGCCAAAACAACCACTACAAAATGTATAAAATATTTAAAATTATAAAATACAGAAAATAGATATTAAAGATATCCAAAAGCAATGGGAAAATTGAGGTAAAGATTATCTAAACTTTTTTTGTTATTGAGCTGGCATTCTCATGACTTTTTGCCCTCCTACCATATTTGCCAAATTTGCATCTGAAGACTAGTTCTGTCATGGTGCATGCTGAGAAATAACTGGGAAAGAAGTATCTGACTGAGTATCAGTGGTTGCAGTTTCTTTCACATGGCCAGTGTTATTCTTGGAACATTTGCTGAGATCTGAATGAGCAGGAAGACTGGGAGTGCTGGACAAGAAAGTCAGGTATCTCCCCCTAGACTAAGGGTTCTGCCTCCAACCTCCCAGGCTACCCAGACCATCCTTTGTACATGTATGAGTTATAGATATTTATCTCCATCCCTACTGCTCCCCTGTTGATGTAGACACTGCTGAGCCTACTGCTTAGCATGCCATTACATATTACATATCCCAAACTTGACCAGTGGTCTCTACAAGACATAATCTTAAGGCAGAAAGAGTCTCAGAATCTCTACTCAGCTGTGTTGGCTTAACTAAGACTGAGTGACATGACCCAGGTCTCCTTGCACAGGAATTTCACTAATCATTTGGTGATTACAGACCTAAAGACTTTCTTGATGCACTACTTTCTCTTGAAACAGGCAGTGGCACAGGATCAAACTAGGAAACCAGGCAGTGGTGCCTTCAACACTGTGGTTCCTCACAAGAAATGCATCTGGCTTCCTTCTGGGTTTACATCATCTATTGCCATCCCCACCAACATCCAGAAGGCAACCCACCATAAGTCAAGGCAATTTATTAAACCATTGTTGACCTTTACTATATCCCCTTCATGCTCACATTCCTGCAGTCTGCCCTATTTTAATTTCTTATCTTTAAGAAATAATTTTTTTGCATCATCTGTATTTTTCCTGTGGTCTATGAGAAAAAACCTATGCTCTACTTGTTCCAGTATATGCTTCTTATTTTCAAAACCAACTTTTGGAACTTTAAGAACTTTTTGTTGTTGTTGTTATCACCAAGAGTTAATATAACCTAATTAAAAATTTAACTATTAGGATCCTGTATCTGCTGCAAATTTACAAAAATAAATAAATAAATAAAAAATAGTAAACTCTATTTGGCACGCAATTAACAAGACATTTACTAATTGTCCTCTGCAAACTTATTCCAATCAAGGTTGTTGTAGCTGACAGGGACAGAAACCCGTGGTGTCCGAGGTATAACTGAATCCTGAGCTACAAACTATTCCCTGTTCTCCAGCATTTTTCCCTTACACAAACCCAAAGAATCTCATGTGTGGTTCCTCAGTCAAGCAGCACGTGTGGGCAGCTAGGCCACCCAGCAGGGAGGTTTCTGTTCCTGGCTATACTACTGTGGGAGACAATGGTATATCTTGGAGTTTAGACACCATTGCTAATCCCAGTCTAGGTGATCCAGGGTAATTTTACAATGGCAATGATGCAACATCAGTCCGGCATCCAGTCCTGAGAAAATCACGCAGCATAGCATCATTGTGGGCATATACATAACAGGCACTATAACAGTATGCAGTAATTCAGTTTTTAACATTAGTAAACATTATCTGCATTCACCACCTTTGTACCTCCACTGAGTTACAAACTTATTTTATGGTGGTCACATATATTTGGTGATTGTTTTAGAAATATATATATAACAAAGGAAATTTCTGTAGCCTGAGTGGGTACTATATATCTTGTCCAGGATGGAATTTTTTATGTTAGGGAGTAACTGGAAATATTTTAATAAATTGAATTTATATAATATTTATATGCATATGCATGTGTTGCTATATACATGTATATATGTATATCCTTAATTAGCTATAGGTATGTTTTCTTTTTTCTTTATTTTAAAATTGTGGGGTACAATTCAGGGTGAGGTATACAAATATTCATTGTACAGGTACTCTTGTTGATGAGGTGTGCCCCCTTTCCCCAAGCAGATTTTGACTATCAATTCCACCTCTGCACCCCACCACCCCCTGCATTTCCTGCCACTGTCAATCTTTTTCCTATACTATTGCAGTAGTTGCTCAAGACCACTTATGAGTGAGAACATGTGATACTCAGTTCTTAGTTTCTGTGAAAGATCACTCAGTATTATAGAATAAAATTCTCTCCAGATGGCTGTGAAGCTCATGATTTTGTTCTTCTTTATGATTGCATAATATTCCAATGTGTACATGTATCACATTTTTTATCCTCTTTTGATGGGTAGCATGGTTGGTTTCATGTTCTTGCTATTGTGAACAGTGCTGTGATACACATACGTGTGCGGGTATCTTTTTTGTAGAGTGATTTCATTTCTTCCAGGTATACTGCCAGTAAGAGGATTGTGGGGTCATATGGAAGGTAAATTTTTAGAACTTTTAGGAATCACCACTCTGATTTTCACAAAGGCTGTACTATTTTGCACTTCCACCAACAGTATAGAAGTGTTTGTTTTCACCACATCCTCTCCAACATCAGTTATTTTTTGAATTATTGATGATGGCCATTCTGACTGGAGTTAGTTGGTATCTCACTGTAGTTTTAATTTGCATCTCCTTGATGACTAGTGAGGCTGAACACTTTTTCATGTGTCTGTTGACTGCTCATACATCTTCTTTTGAGAACTGTCTATTCATATCTTTTGCTCAATTTGTAAGAGGGGTGTTTGCTTTTTTCTTTTCAGCATGTTTGAGCTCCTTGCAGATGCTAGATTTTAGGCCTTTTTCAGACATGGAGTTGTCAAAAATTTTCCCAGTCTGTGGACTGTCTCCCTCTCTCTTGATGGTTTTGTTGGCTTTGCAAAAGTTTGTCAGTTTGATGAGGTCCCACCTGTCTATCTTATCTCTTATGGCTTGGGCACTTCGAGTTTTGATCAGGGATTGGCTGTCAGTACCAACTTCCATGAGAGTGTCCCCTGTCTTTTCTAAAGTTCTTATAGTTTGTGGTCTTACGTTTAAGTCTGTGATCCATTTAGAGTTAATTTTTGTGTAAGGGGATAGGTAGGGGTCCTGTTTCAATATTCTACATGTGGTCAGCCAGTTTTCCCAGCGCAATTTACTGAATAGGTTCTCCTCTCCCCAGTGGTTGGTGGCGGAGGCTTTGTCAAAGATGAGTTGGTTGAGAAATTGAAGTTTTGCTTCTGGAATCTTAATTCTATTCCATTGGTCTATATGCATGTTCTTGTACCAATACCAGGCTGTTTTGATTATTGTAGCTTTATAATAAAATTTAAAGTATGGGAGTGTGATACCTCCAGCTTTTTATTGTTTTGTTTTGTTTTGATTTGTTTTTTGCTGAGATTTTATTTGGCTATTCTTGGTCATTTATGTTTCCATATGAATTCCTGTGTTGTTGTTTCTAGGTTTGAGAAGGATGTTGGTGGTAATTTGATGGGTATTGTGCTAAATCCGTAGATTGCCTTAGGTAGAATCGACATCTTAATATTGATTCTTCCATTCCATGAACATGGAATATTTTTCCACTTTTCTGTGTCATCTTTTATTTCTCTGAGCATTGTCTTGTAGTTTTAATTGTAAAGATCTTTCACATCTCTGGTTGGAAAGATGTCAAGGTATTTCCTTTTTTTGACTATTGTGAATGGAATTGTGCTTTTTATTTGGGTTTCTGTTCATTTATTATTGGTGTGTAGAAATGAATGTTTTTTGCACGTTTATTTTATATGCTGAGATTTTGCCAATGTCCTTTATTAGTGCAAGGAGGTTTTTGACAGAATTTCTTTGGTTTTCAAGGTAAACAATCAAGTATCTGCAATGAGAGATAACTTGAATTCCTCTTTTCCTATTTGGATATACCTGGTCACCTTCTCTTCTCTGATTGCTCTGGCTAGGACTTCCAAACTGTGTAGGACAGGAGGGGTGAGTGTGGGCATCCTTGTCTTGTTACAGTTTTCAGGGGAAATGGTTCCAATCTCTGTGCTGTTTAGTAGTATGCTGGCTGTGGGTTTATCATAGGCGACTCTTACTATTTTGAAGTAAGTTCCATCTATGGCTAGATGTTCAAGGGTTTTTATTAAGAAAGGATGCTAGAGTTTATTAAAAGTTTTTTCTTCATCTAATGATATAATCATGTTGTTTTTGTTTTTACATCTGTTGATGTATTTAATTATGTTTATGGTCTTATGAATGTTGAACCAGTCTTGCATCATGAGGATGAAGCCTCCTTGATCATGGTGGATGATTTTTGATATGTGTTGTTGAATCTGGTTTGCTAGAATCTTGTTGAGAATTTTAGCATCTATGTTCATCAAAGATATTAGCTTATAGTTCTTTTTCTTTGTTGACTTGGGTATCAATGTGATGTTAGCATCATAAAATGATTTGAGGAGAGTTCCAGCTTTCTCAATTACTTCGAATACTTTCAATAGGATTAGTATCAGTTCCTCCTTGCATGTTTTGTAGAAATCTGCTGGAAAGCCATCTGGTCTAGGGCTTTTTTTTTTTTTTTTTTGTAGGTAGTATTCTTATGACATAGAATTTCCTGGATTGTTATTCGTCTATTTAGGGTCTCAATTTCTTCTTGTTTCAACCTAGGGATGCTGTGTGATATCAGAAAGTCCTCCATTTCCCTTAGGCTTTCAAGACTTTTTCCATGCAAGTGTACACAGTAGTCTCTGAAAATCTTTTGTATTTCTTCAGGGTCAGATGTGACTTCACCTTTGTGTTTCAGATTGTGTTTATTTGGACTTTTTCTCTCTTTTTCTTGATCAGTCCAGCTAGGGGACCATTGATCTTGTTTATCCTTTCAAAGAACCAGCTTTATGTTTCATTAATTTTTTGTATCATCTTTCTGACTTCTATGTCCCAGATTTGCACTTTTATTTTGGTGATCTGGATTCTTCTGCTGAAGTTAGGGTTTTGATGATATTGATTTTCCAACTTCTTTAGGTAACTTGTTAGACTGTTAACTTGTGATCTTTCCATTTTCTTCATGTGTGTTTGCAGAAATCTGAATTCTCCTCTTACTACTGCCTTCCTGGATTCCCAGAGATTCTGGTAAGATGTTTCTTATTTTCACTTGTTTTTAGGTATTTTTTAAATCTCAGTTTTGATTTCTGTGTTGACCCAGGAGTTGCTTAGTATCATGTTGTTCAGTGTACATGTGTTAGTGGGTTTTGGGAAATTCTTGTTGGTGTTGACAATTATTTTTATTCCACTCAGTTCTGAGAAGATGCAGGGCAAAATTTCAACCTTATTAAATTTGTTTATGCCTGATTTATGACCAGGTGTGTTCAATCTTAGAGTATGCTCCATGTGGTGAAGAGTAGATTGTATATTCTATGGTCATTGGACAGAGTGTTTTGTAGGTATCAATTAAGTCCATTTGGTCAAGAGTCATATTGATGTCCTGATCTTCTTGCTGATTTTTTTTTGTCCTGATGATCTCTCTAATGTTGTGAGTGGGTTATTAAAGTTGCCAGCTATCATTGTGTTAGAGTCAATATCTTTTTTTATTTTCCCAGAAGCTGCTTTATGAAAGTTGGTGTTCCTATGTTGGGAAGGTGAGGGAGTATGGAGCTTCATGGGACCAGAAGCCAAGAGCCACCCTGGGGGGGACAGCAATGGTGGTGGTACCAGAACAGTGTGTGGGGCTGACGACTTCCCGCTCAGAGGTCTTCTCAGCTGGCTGAAGAGCAAGCTGGCAGTGGCAGGAGAAGCAGCCACCCTAGGTTCCAATTTGGAGTCTTGATGATGTGGGATGGGGCAATGCAGGCCTGTGCCTTGTCTTGGGGCTCCAGCTTATCTCTGGTCCCTCAGCTACTGGGGGGTGGGCCGGGGGTGGCAGAGTGCAAGACAGTCAGGTGCTACAGGTTGGCCTGACACAGGGTGGCTCAGGGCAGGGTGAGGCAGTGCAGCTGGGGAGGGACCTCAGAGTTCTATGGGTCCAGGAACCAAGGGCCACGGTGGGGTGACAAGGGTGGGAGGAGGCAGTGGCGGCAACAGAGCAGTGTGTGGTGTAGGTGTCCTCCTGCCCTCCTGCCTGCTCCACTGGCTAAAGAGCAGGCTGGCAGTGGCAGGAGCAAGCAGTACTCACCTTAGGTCTCAATTTGGAGGTTAAGTGGGGCAATGTAGGTCTCAGGGCTCCAACTGATCTCTGATCTCAGGTGGCTGGGGGCCGAACCAGGAGAAGCAGACTGTGAGACAGCTAGGAACTGCAGGTCGACCTGGCATGGGGCATCTTGGGGCCAGGTTGGGCAGTGCAGCCAGGGAGGGAGCTGGGAGCTCCACAGGCCAGGAGCCACAGGCCACCCTGGATGGGGATAGGGACAGGGAGGTTGCAGCAGTGACAAAGCAGTGCTTGGGGCTGACTACCTCCAGCTCACAGGCCTGTGCGACTGACAGAAGAGCAGGCTGACTGTGGCAGGAGCAGCAGGTACCTGGGAGAAAGCAGGACCTTTTATGGACACTCACTTTCATGGAGACTCTCAAGGCCCAACCTTTTCCATTGCCATCTTGCTGGAAGTCCAGTGTGTTTTCAAAACAACTATTTATAAGTGTACATGCACCCCTGGAACCAAAATATTTTATGCACACCTGAAGATGTACTTATTCCATAAGTGAATATCTTCTCCCATTCTCTAGGGTAAATGAGGTAAATATCAGTGTTTTAAACTGATATATTATTTAGCTTTAAATTTTGTCTTAGTAGATTTATAAATAAATTACTAAATATTCATAATTATTCCATCAATTTGAATAAAATGCATCTATCTTTATGAATGAATGTGCAAATACAGTTAGTTTTCAATGATTGATATATAAACATTTTAAACTCAGCGTCTTTCTGCATTAAATATATTCATGTCCATAGATGCTCCTGTTAATTATCATCTGACTGACTAAGACAAGGTACAGGTGGTGGATTGTGCTGCAGGTCACTGAGTTTGTCTCCAGACTACAGATTGCATTTATCTGTATTTGTCAAGGCTGGAGTGCTGAGCACTACATTCTACTGGCAGATTTCAAGAGTAAAAAACCCCGAATGAACTAAGCAGTCACTTGAAATTCAATATTCTCCGAAACAGATTCACATATTGTTGTTTTTTTTTTGAGTTGGAGTCTCACTTTGTCACCCAGACCGGAGTGCAGTGGCCGCTCCTGGCCACTGCAGCCTCGACCTGCTGGGCTCCAGTGATCCTTCCGCCTCAGCCTTCTGAGTAGCCGAAATTAGAGGCGCGCACTACCACACCCGGCTAATTTTTTTGATTTTATTGTAGAGATGAGGTTTCACCTGCCCAGGTGGGTCTCAAACCCATGGGCTCAGGCAATCCACTCACCTCAGCCTCCCAAAGGCGCAGGATTAGAGGCTGAGACTCACATATTTTTAATTAATTATTTCATCTTAGTAACTTTTACAGTTTCTAAGAACCTTGATTCCATTTAAGTATTTACTTAAAATATTTGATGGACTGATAGCTATATGTATCACCCTTTGCAATATTCTCAATATTTTCAAATGGAATTGTTGGTTGATTAAAAAATAATGCTTATTAGGTTGTGAAAATGTGACTTTAATTTGGAATTTTCTTGAATGATCTCACTGGAAAAAAAAAGTAAATCTCTTCAACAGAACTAAACAATATCTAAAACATACTTTCTTAAACCTTCTATAGGTCACATGTTACTTTGCTAAATAAGGGTTTTTGTTCAGTAAATGGAATGTGGGTCTGCTATTTAGCTCATCTATTGTCAGCAGCAGATGATAAGTTTGGAATAGCAAAGAATTTTCACACTAAAGAAAATTGCTACATCATGTTTAGAGTTTTCAGTTATCTTGTTTTTTACAAGGAAAAATTTTCATTTAATTGTCAAGTGATTGTCATTTATCTCAAATAATTTATTTATTTTCTGTATTTCTCTGATAATGAAACATTCTTGCTATAATACAGCCTTGATGGTATTCCTTTAAAGCACATTCAAGTGTATTTTGAGGCCATCTCTAACTTGTAAAATGGTGAAAATATTTACTATATTGGGCTGTCAACTGTCATGTCAACCATCAGCATATCACTTCTGAAAACACACTTTTCCAATCCCTTTTTTCTTTCTGTTTTCTTGTAGAGTTGTTCAATGAGAAATAGTCTGACAAGATTTGAATTTCACAAGAGGATAATGCCATATTCATTGGGATCTGAAGACAGAGTGTGGAGTGAGGTGAAGGCTTGAGAGGTGCTAATCAGTTGAGATCATCACAACTTCTCCCCACCCCTGGGCTTCCAAGACAGATTTGAGCACCATATGGTTAGACATCATATGACTCAAGGCTACACAAACTCTGGTTTCTGAAAGTCCAGGTAATCCCCTGATTCTAGTATTTGCTTCTCTGAATGACACAACCCAGCTTTGAAATGCTATGATTTAAATTATTATTAGTTGAATCAGCACAATTTATCTTGGGAAAGCTAAAGTGGTTTTGCATTTGTACTAAGAATTCCAATTATTCTATAATACCCACTCTTCAGGTGTACTAATCTCATTTTGTTATTAAATCAGGAGAGACATTGTCATATTCATGCTGCTGGAACCGAGGAGGAGAAAAGAGAGTCAGAGTGCAGAGGAGACTTCTTGGCCTCCACTCCTAAATATACCTATGACTTTCAAAACATAGCTGAGTCTGATAAATACTCTTAGAAGTTGTAAGCACCAGGAGGAGAAGCTGGGGCAGATCAGGCAATATGTGCATCTCCTTCCATGGGTAGTTTATGTAATGACTTGTAACACTGTGGGAGGGTAACTGTAAATCTGTTGACAGTAATAATTAGCAACGTCTTCAGGCTGCAGGGTGTTGATGGTGAAAGTGAAATCTGTCCCAGACCAACTGCCACTGAACCTCGATGGGAACCCAGATTCCAAGTTAGATGCCCAATTGATCAGGAGCTTAGGAGTATTCCCTGGTTTCTGCTGATACCACTGTAAATAAGTGCTAATATCCTGACTCGCCCGGCAAATGATGGTGACTCTGTATCCTAGAGATGCTGAGAGGGAGGATGGAGACTGGGTCATCTGGATGTCACATCTGGCACCTGAAATTAAAAACATAAAAAAATCCACACAATCATGTTATAAGAAGATTTCTCTGAACAGTCAGGCAGTAATCAGCACACTGGCTGAATCGATTCCAAATGTTTTCTTTCTTTACTGGGGGCCAGAGCAGCAGGATCCCCAGAAGCTGAGCAAGAACCACCATGCCCATGCTGTGACCTGACTGAGACTGAGCCCTGCACTGGGTGAAACCAGCCTATTAATAAATATTCCAGACCATGAGCTATATTTTGGGCACATGCAAATCAACAGAGGATAGGGCAGACTTGGCACAGCTGTGGGTCTGGCACATCTCAATAACTCATAACAGGTGCAGTGTCTCCTGTTTCCCAGGTCAGAGCAGGGAGTACAGATTTGTTTGCAGAGAATACATTGCTGCATAAAGAAAATATTGTCAGTAAAGATATTTAGAAGACAACTATATAAATTTAAAATGGATTCAAGGACTAAATTCAATAATGTATTTTATACTTTTACTAAAATTATATAAAAGACTCTACTTGTTTGTAAGTAATGTATAACAAAGTTTGGGAGGGTTCTGATAAGTCTTCAAGTTACTCTGAAATGGATCAAATGGGGGTAAAAATAATTTGGCTGCACTATCAATATTAATGAGTATGAGTTTTAATGCCTTGATATACATTAAAAACACTCTCAGAAGCATGTTTAATATATTAAAAGGTATTCTGTAATGATCTTAAGCCATTGTTTTTACCAGCATAAGGTCAAGCAATTCTCTGTAGATGCAGAAATATGATGTCATGATTCCTCAATGCATGTCATTCACAGATCCACCATCTACCAGCATGTTCCTGGGATTTTGGTGCAGCTACCCTAGAGCCTGAATTTCTGCAGAGCAGGTTAGGAAGAAGTCTGGGGAAAAGCCAGTTCAGTGAACTCTCTCTCCTAAGAGAAAGCATCTGATGCTTGCTGCATGTCCATGCCATGCACTATCAATGCCACCTTTCTCTTTAGCAGTGAGTAGGAAAATCATCCTCAACTAGATGCCAGTAACACTTCCTGCACATGTAGGCGAGAGTTTCCATCTCCCGCCAAGCCTCTGCTCATCTGTATGGAGAAATAGTTTGAATCCCAGTGAAACTTGGGCATAAATATGAACTTGTATACCTCATATCTCTGCCTTGGTCAGGGCATCCTGGTAGGTTAAGCATCACTGGAAATGAAACCAACAATATCAGCACCAGTGGACTGCAAACTAGAGACTTAGGGATTATTACAGTTCATGACTATAGGTGGCCAGACCACAGGCTTGCAACCTATACACAATCCTCCTGCTGCTTTAGGAGCCTAAGTTTTGCTGAAGATTGCTAGCAAGTAGTCTTCCATGATCCATGTTTAGAGAGATGCAGCTGTTGACTGAAATACACATCTTTGTGGGGATGAAGAGGTTGAATGTAGGAGTCACCTTTGATACTCTGGGTCTTTCCCATTTACTACACTTCTTCTGAGTCCCATGATTATATATTCCCCTCATGGATCTCTCTGAAGCTCTTTCTGAAGCTGGGAAGGCAGCTTGGCCTGCCCACATGACAGAACACAGGGTCTGGAATGAGCATCCCCTAGGACAGCCCTCATCAATGACAGAGTAGGGGTACACATACCCCAGCTCCCTCAATTCTCAGGTAGAATAACCCAGAGAATTTTCCCTGTGTTTCTATGTGAGCTTGATCTCCTTTCATCATCAGGTACGGCTCCTTGCCAAGGAACATTTTATTGACTATCCTTTCTTCTCTTTGTCACTTTTTCCCTTTTTTAGTGAAATTTCTTATTCATGGATGGTATGCCTGGTTTGAATTCTTGACACTTCACATTTTTTTATGCAGTGGAAAAGTCAGAAATTTTTTGTCTAATTTTCCTGTTCCAATCTCTCTTACATCAGATTTAAGAGTAAATCTTTCCTCCTGGGTCACAAAGTCAAAGGGCTCTCCAAGAAATACCTACACACTATGATTTTTCTCATTAGAACTGCAGAATCAGAATCACCTAGAACTTAATATCCACATGCCACAGGGTCCCAATCTCGTAAGGTTTTATTCTACTTCAGGGGTACATAAAAATGGATATGATGAGAGTTATTGGTGAAATGAATAATGGCCATCCAAGCCATTATTATATATTCTAATCTATATTCTAATATGTATATTAGAAAATATAGACAACCTATATGATATGATAATAATAATCTATGCAAGTAAACTATGATAATGATAACCTATGAATGTTACCCTATCTATGAAAAGTAACTTGGCTGATGTAATTAAGGATTTGGGAATCAGGAGAGAATCCTCAATTATATGGGTGAGAACAGTATAGTCACAAAAATACTTATACAAGGAAGGCAGGAAGATAGCCCTGAGAGGGGAGCTGGAACAGTGGAAAGGATACTAGAGTGATGGAGCCAGGAATGTGGAGGCTTCATAAAGATGAAAAACAGGGAATCGCATTCTCTCCCCTGGAGCCTTTAGAAGGGAAACAACCCTATTGACTCCTTGATTTTACCTCAGTAAAACTTGTCACCTCTAGAAATACGAGAAAATAAATGTGTGTTGTGTGAAGGAAGAAAATCTGTGGTGATTAATCACAGCAGCAACAGGAATCTAATGCAAGGGAAAGGGATGTATTTTACCTCCCTGAATGTATGATTGTCCACTTCCTTCCTTCTATCTTCCTCTGCAAATATTAGAATGAAGATTTTAAGTATATTACTCCTAATGAGAGAGATAATTTTCAACTAAAAGCTATCAATAGTTTGATAGCTCTAACAGATGCCTCTCTATTCACTGTAGGGTTTCATGTACCTGTTCTACCACATAAACTTGCACCAATCTATGTATATGTAGCATGAGAAAGTTGAACAGGAGATCTCAAATGACAATCACACCTTATTTGGGTTTCCTTGGACCCCATTAGTATTCATGGCCTTGGGCTGCTGTGACATATTATCAAACATTTGGTGCTTTAAAACAATAGAAATGTATTTTCTCATGGTTCTGGAGGTCAGAAGATTCAGAATCTCTTTCAGTGGGTCATGATAATAATGTCTACAGACCAAGATTCTACAAAGGCTCTGGAGTCTATTCCTGCCTTTTCCAGTTTCTGGTGTCTTCAGCATTCCTTGACCTTGGCCACATCACTGCAGTCTCTGTCTCTGTGGTTACATTGCCTTCTTCTCTTCAGTCTGTGCTAATTCTCTCTCTGCCTCACTCTTCTAATGACATTTGTGCTTGTGTTTAGGGCCCTCCTGGTTCATCCGGGGTAATTTCCCTGTTTCCAGATTCTTACTTTATACTCTTAAGGCTCATTTTTTTCATTTGAGGTATACCCATAAACCCCAATGGGCGAGAACTTGATAACGTGAGAACCACACTCAGTACTAGCCCATTACAGATTGAGTCTCGATGTTGGTTTTGCACACACATCGGATCATCTCTATCTCTCTCTCTTTCACCTTCTCTTTCTTCCTACCTCATAATCATAAATATCTTTATTTTCCTGAAGGAATTCAGTGGTACTTCTGTCCATGTTCAGAGTACAGAGGGGCAAACACACATAGGATGGCCTTTTTCTGGATTTTCCCCAAAGCCCTGCTCTGTTCCCCTTATCATGCAGAAGACAAGATACAGAGACAGCTTTTATCCATCTGGGAAGATGCTTTCTCTACAAAAGACAGTCATCGGTTGTGACTTTCTGTACCTGTGATTGTCTTCATTGTCTTATGTTCTCAGTCATTCTGGAGGGTATAAGTGGACCCTGATTTAAAAAGGATTCACCTGGATTCTTATAAGACTATCAGGTTCAAGGAAGACAGTGAGTGATAACAACAACAGAGAAGAAATCTGCAGAGCTAGTGGATGGACCTCTCTGAGAGAGGCACGGGCACCTGTGCTAGATTGGGCATGGGTCTGCATGCCATTTCCTGAGCTCATGGATTTGGATCACTTAATGTCGCTTTGCAAGTTCATTAACTGCTCTAAAAGCAATCAGTGTGATTACCTAAGAGAGCATCTTTAATAACTAGGAATTGGAAAAAGTGCTATATTTTATTGTTAAAATAATGACAAACGAGCAAGAAAACAAAGTAAGTGAATAAGAGAACACACTAGATCAAGGACATTGAGTAAGAAGTTTCGACTCATTAGTGAAACATTTGGGTCACCATCTATTAGAAGAGAGAGATAAACAGGAGAAGAAAAAGGGCAGAAGAGGCAAGATCACAGTTATTTGCAAGAAGCATCAGAAGAAGGGAATAGTCTAATTCCTTAGCACTGGAAATCAGAGAGAAACCTTCAAAAAAAGTAGAGTACACATCCCTTTCTCACTCTCTGTTGTTCCCCTTCTCTATCTTCCTATTTCAAAATCATAAATTACTTGTTGGTGTTACAGACACACCACATTGTCTAGGTAACTTGTGTCAAACAATTTTGAAACCAATGATCCCAGAACCTAAATGCCTCCCACATCTGTCTCCTCCTTTCTTCATTTTCACTTCCCCATCTCTGTGCAAACCTAATCGTCTTTCACGTGTTTCAAGAATCATCTCCCCAAAGGTCACCCAGCATCTTCTTTACTACTTGCTCTTTAATAAATGACTCCTTCTCTTGGGTTCATAACAGTTATTATCCTTTCTTTTTACCCTCACAGACTTTTTCTATGCTGTGAATTCAGGACCACTCTTCTGCCATCCCCCCCACCCCCAGGGAATCCAGAACTAACTGCCTGAGAACTTTTCTTAGTGAATCCTCTAAATACGACTTTTGAAAAGAGCTTTGCTGAAGAATCAGTATCTGCCCATCAAAATTCACTGAGTAGGGGGATACCTGCAAGGCATTTTGATGTTGAGAGGATGCATACAGTCCTCAGATTTCATAGTTTCTCCAACATTTTTTAACATTTTTTACCATGATTCTAATTTTATGACTTTTGATCAGGGAGGAATTAAAGGAAATAAGGGATTATTTTATGTTTCAAATATAGAAAGAGAAATGGAGAAACAATAGAGCTGAATTTGTAAACTCTTCAAAGTGGTTTAGATTTCTCTAGATAGGGGCATAGCATGATGAAAATACCAGAAGAAGATGTCACTTATTTGGTTCCTGCTCTTCATGCCTTAGACTCCCTCAAACACACACACACACACATACACACATACACACACACACACACACATACACACACACACACACACACACACACACACACACACACAAACTATGATCAATTGTATTTTTTCCATAAAAGTTAGTGTAAGTCCCAGCCAAGCTCATTTTCTTGAATATTGTTTTTTGGATTAATTAAGATACTTGGAGTAACAACTGAAAAGAAAGGATAGTGATGTCTTAAGCAAAGATAAGAAGTCAAAAGTTGGAATACTTAGGGTTTTTGCAGCAGATTGGTGACAGCAGAAAAGGGCACAGATTCTTTCTACAATTCTGCTTTGCAGCTGAACCACTTTGGGTTTCTAAATTTTGGGTCAATGCCTCATATTATCAAGAGGGCTACAGTGGCTCTAAGCATCATGTCTCATCACCACTGCCCCAGAAGGAAATGCAGAGCAAAACTCTTCACTTTCTTTCCACTTATGAGGGATAAAAATCATTCCCCAAAATCTTGTTCAACCCTCACTCCCCTCAAATTTCAAAAGGAATAATCACTTGTGTCCCCAATCCCTGCTCCTGCATTGATTTATCAACATGATAAATCAACATAATATGTGCATTCATATGGAAATAGATGCAACTGTTGGTTTAATATATGATTTTAAATTTGATAAATTGTCAACAGTTAACACCAGCAATGGGTATTCCACTCCATGGTCCCTTTCCCACTTCAGAGTCTGAGAGTCAGGAGGCTCAGGACACTCCCTCATGTTTTCTCTGGAACAAGCAGTGACCCATCCATTGCTGAGTATGCTCAGTGACCCTAGATCATTCACAGAAACATAAATCACCAGGTACAGAGGAGATGGGCAGTGTGCCTGGGCCCAGAGTGGAGGGGCATTTTGTCCCCAAAGCTCAACATGGGTATTTCCTCCCCTAGTGAGTCTTGTAAGACAGAGTAGCACAAGTGGCTCAGTGACTGTGTGTTCATAGGATAAAACTGCTCCATGAACTTACAAACTGGAGACACGTGGGATCCCTCTGCCCAGCTTCCCTGACTGTTCATGACAGGATGCCATAAAGACAATAGGACTGCTGATTGGTCAGAGTGACATCTGTTCAAATGTCATCGCTGCTGATCAGGCAGTTATCATACCCATGGGGCAGAAAGAGCCAGCAGGAGCAAAGAGGTACCTGGTTTCTGCTGTTGTCAGACTGGGATACTAGTAATACTGTGGCCTGTCCCACAGGTAAGAGTGATCTTCTCACCTGTGACACTGGGAGGGTGTTGAAGACAGGACCCACATAAAATCCCTTCTAGCCTCAAAAATGAATATCAACAAATATTCATATCAAGCAACTATTTCATTCAGTTCGATGAAATTGTGATCAGAAAGTAAAACAGGCAAACAACTTCATTATCAAGAGAAAGCATATGTTTAATGCAAACAAACAGAATGAAGACTGAGTTCTTCTTCTTTACCACAGTCAGATCAATAGTCAGAAGCAGTGCAAAGCTGGGTCTTCATGTCCTTGAGGTACATCCTGAGGCTCAGAGAGAGGGTGGGATGGTGTATGTGACTTTTCATACTGCTACACCAACATGTACTAGGCTATGTGGTGTAAATAACACAAATACATTTTCACATTTCTGGTGCCTGGAAATTCCAAGATCAAGATTCAGTTTTCTGGAAAGGCCCTTCTTCCTGGTTCCAGATTGTCAGTCACCTTCTCACCTTGTCTCCAAAGGGCTTTTGCATAGGGGATTGAGGGGACAGTGAGAGAAGAAGGAAAAGGGGACCTTCCTGGTTTCTATTCTGAAAAGAACTAATCCTATTGCATCAGGTCCCAACCCTCAGGAACCTTAATTACCTCTTTATAGATCATATCTCCTGCAACCTCATTGTGGATTTTTCCATAACTCAGCACACTGGCAGCTCAGCCCAAGTGTTCCAGGCCACACATAAGACCCCATTCCAGTCTTAGGGGCTTCCTGTTGATAATGGGACACTATCATTCTTACTTACCCATTATTTATAAGAGCAAGACTCTCTCATTTATTGTGAGATTTGTTTTCCATCTGGAGGCAGTTCTTTGACAGAGCAACATGCGGAATTTTTAACTTTGCCACTGACACACCAAGACCTCCTGCCTGGCTCTAGGCTGGTGTGTTGATAGAAAAATGTTATCATACTTACTCCACCATATATTCAGCTTTGTAACAGTTAATTTTATTATTCTCTGTTTTCAATGGTATCCTAAAATTTGTATGGCATCTTTTTTTAACCACTTTGATTAATAGGATAACTCCTTTGAAAACCAACATCATGTAGGCTGTTTGTTTTAAAATATGTCTAGCCATCTTGAGTGTGTTTGGGCCTTATGCTTTGCCTCAAATCAACTCAGAAACTCAAGGTCACCAGTTGCTCTGAGTTACATGAGAGTTAAAGATGATCTTGTCATTCCTTAACTCCTGTTCCTGCTATGTACACCTTTCCCTCTTCTGTAAAAACATGTAGACTTGATGCATGTGAGTACCTTTAAATAGCATAGTAGGTATCTTATGTTCCGTATTTTTAGGGCTCCAGTAAGCTTGATTTCTGTATAAATTTTTCCATTCAACTGTTAAGTCTCACAGAAATGACACTTTGGAATTTCACTTGTGCTTGACAGGGAATCCATTATCTTGGGAATGACAACAATGTTAAATTAATTTGTGACCACACCCTGCAGTAAGATGTGGTTGTTTTGCTGTTTCAAACTTCCTTTTATGTCTATCACACTATGCTGTGACATGTGACTGAAGCGACTCATTATTAGGTTCCATATATCATAGGGCACTATTTTAATTGGAATCCATAGTAAATATAAATTTTAAATGCATTTACAATAAATTATAGAATTTAAATTTATTTTCAGGTAATGACAGTATCATGCAAAAAAAATGCATTTATGTATTCTTAGAAACATTTTCTAGGCTGAACTTTGAGGCTCTTGCCTGTAACCAATCATTTTGGGTGGTAAGGCATGAGTATCACTTAAGGGCACACAGCCAGATCAGCTCAGACAACACAGCAAGAGCCAGTCACTAAAAAAAAAAAAAAAAAATTAGTTGATTTCAGTTGTGTCTATAGTTTCAGCTACTATGGAGGTTGAAGCAGGAGGACTACTTGAATTCGAGAACTTCAAAATTTCACTGAACTATGATTTGCCAGAGCACTTCAGCCTGGACAACAGGGAAAACCATGATAAAGAAAGAAAGAAAGAAAGAAAGAAAGAAAGAAAGAAAGAAAGAAGAAAGAAAAAGGGAGAAAAAAATTCTTTCTTATGACAACATAGTAAAAAGTTTTCCATCTCTAAATTCCACTTAAACCTTCAGAATTTTTATAATTTAGAAAAAAAATAAAATGTCATAAAATTGTGCATTTTTGGAACTTCCGGCAAGATGGTGATGGGGCAACCTGGTCTATGAAATGCTCTGCAAAGGAAAAAGCAGAAGGTCTCTCGCTCTCAACCCAGGGGCTGCGGACCACAACATCACAACCAGCACTTCACACAGAGCTTGGCCGTTGTCACCGCTGGGGCATCACGGCAGTGTGGACAACTGCAGTACAGACACAGCAGCCGCCGGTGCGACCACAGCCTCTATGGCAGCCAGAGCACAATGTGCCACCCATGCCTGTGGCAATCCACGACTTCAGTTCTTGAAGCCCCTGCAGGCAAGGTCTGCTGTGATTACTGCCACCTCTCCTGTGACCATGACTTCCTGCCTGCCATGGGTCTCCTCCTGTGTGCCCTGAGGCAGGCTTTCATCTCCGGCCTCTGCCTGGTTCCTGTCCGGCCCCACCCCCTCTGGGGCAAGCAGCTGAGATGGCACCACCTGCTGGTGATTCAAGGTAACAACACCGAAATGGGAGAAACAAGCTTGAAAAACAGACACAGGCCAGAATGGTGAACGGAGGGTGATCTGAACTGTCCTTCACAGCAAGCAAGGGGCAACTGCCCCTAACTGTGAACTAATTTACCAGCTTGAAAAGAAAGCTAGAAATCAGAGCTGAAAGGACATTGGAATTAAACGAAAAGTCTCAGAGTGTGCATGATTGGTTCTGTTAGTTTAATGACTTAATTCTATTCCTACTGTATTGTGCCTTTATTTTTTCCTTTTTTTCCTCTTCCTTTACTTCTCTTTTCTCCTATCTGTAAACCATATCTTTGTATAGAGGAACAGCACACCAATAAAGTGGTTGGTTAGGTTATATGTTAGCATCATTATATGTTCCACTTTTTTGTATGGGAGTTGGTGAGTCTGTAGCTGTGGTCCATTGTTTTCATCTGCTTCAGTATAGAACTCGCTCTCCATTTGTTGCTACACTCATTTGTTTCCACCCTTACTCCTCTATCTCTCCACCCCCCTCTTCCCCCCATGGTCTGTTCCATTCTCTTCCCTCTACTAACCACATTTTATTTAAGGGAGTAAACCTACAGCCCCACTGCATGGACAGATTCCAAGGCAGTGGGAAGTGGGTTTCAGATTATCCATACACCTGTTTCTGAACACCAGGACTTGCAGATAGATTTTGAATCACAGCTCCCCCCTTAAGTAAATCTCAAAACTTCAAAAAGGACCACCCCAACTGACAGTGTAACTACAGAATTGAACAAAGTAAGAGGACATACATAAAGAATAGGAGATTGAACAAACAGAAGTAAAACCAATCCCTCTACCCCTGAATAACAGAATTAAAGAAGACGGTGATGTGGAGGGAAGGAAAAAGTAGGGAGGGGGAAAAAACACACAAATGAAGAAAAACCAAAGGAAGAATATAGGTCTCACACAGACCCCTGGGAGATCAGACACTGGGAAAACAGATTCCGGAACACAAACAATGAAGAGACCCCTGAATGACTGGTCACATGTAACAAACCCAGACATCAAGATATTAAAAGAGATCATTAAAAAAATTGAGGAGAGACAAGAGAAAAATAGGAAGGAGCTGATGTCAGAAATAACAGCAGTAAAGAATACTGTGATGGAAATAAATAGCAAACTAATAAACCTGGAAAGCAGAATTAGCCAAGCAGAAGAAAGAATCTCAGAACTCAAAGACCAAAACACAGAAGTAACCCAAACTAACAAAAGCATACAAAAGAAGTTCAAAACGACAGAACAAAACCTTCAAGAGATGAATGATCACTTCAAGAGAATGAACCTAAGGGTAATTAACCTTGCTGAGGCAGAGAGACAAACAGAGGCCACACTGGAACAAACATTTCAGGAAATCATTCAAGAAAACTTCCCTCATTTCATCAAGGATGAAAAAATTCAAACACAAGAGATTCAGAGAACCCTGCAAGACAACAAATGAGAAAACCAACTCCCAGACATATAATGATTCACGTAAACAAAGTAGGTATAAAGGAAAAAATCCTAAAGGCTGCAAGAGAAAAAGGTCAGACTACATACCAGGGAAGACAAAATAGAATAGCAAAACATTTACCTACAGAAACCCTCCAGGCTAGGAGAGCTTGGAGCCCTATCTTCAAAGTTCTAAAAGATAAACAATTTCAACCGAGAATAACCTACCCAGCCAAGCTAAGCTTCATCAGTGAGGGAGAATTAAAATCTTTACCAGATATCCAATTCCTAAGTACCTACACTGCCACAAGACTACCTCTACAAGAAACAATTAAGAATGCATTGAACACAGAAGAAAAGGAAAAAAGAACAACAACATTCTTCACAAGAGTACAGGCAAAAGATTAAAAACACACGTGATCCAACTCTAAAATCAAAAGAAAGACAACACACAAACAGGAAGAACAACAGCTCTGTAGGAACATTATGATAGGGATCAAGTCCCACATTTCAATAATTAGTTTAAATGTGAATGGACTAAATGCACCACTGAAAAGACTTAAAATGGCAAAATGGATAAAACATCACCAGGTGACAATCTATTGCCTTCAAGAGACTCACCTCACTAGAAAGGACACTCACAGACTCAAAGTAAAAGGATGGGAAACAAATTTTTCAGGCGAATGGAACACAAAAGAAAGGAGGAGTCATGATCTTAATCTCAGACAAAATACCCTTTAAGCTATCAAAAATTTAAAAAGATACAGAAGGCCACTACATAATGATAAAAGGTTCAATCCATAAACAAGAAATATCCATCCTAAACATATATGCACCAAACATAGGAGCACCAAATTTCATAAAGCAACTCCTAAGTAAACTAAAAACAGATATCGACTCCAATACCATCATAGCTGGGGACTTCAGTACCCCACTCACAACCCTAGACAGATCATCAGGACAAAAAATCAGCAAGGAGATCCGAAATCTCAATGTGACTCTTGATTAAATGGACTTAATTGATACCTACAGAACACTCCATCCAAAGATGACAGAATACACATTCTACTCATCACCACATGGAACATACTCTAAGATCGACCACATACCTGGCCATAAATCAAGCATAAACAAATTTATAAGGACTGAAATTTTACCATGCAACTTCTAGGACCACAATGGAATAAGAAAACAAAAAACAAAAACATTAACACCAAAAAAGTCCCCCCAAAACCCACAAAGGTATACATACTAAACAGCATGATGCTAAACAACTCCTGGGTCAATGATGAAATCAAAGCAGAGATTAAAAGATACATGGAAACAAATGAAAATGAAAAAACATCTTACTAAAATCTCTGGGATGCCATGAAAGCTGTAGTAAGAGGGGAATTTATATGCTTACAAATGCACATGAAGAAAATGGAGGGATCACAAATTAACAACCTAAGAAGCCACCTAAAAAAGCTGGAAAAGCAAAACCACAAAAACCCTAACTTCAGCAGAAGAATCCAGATCACCAAAATAAAAGCCCAAATCCAGGACATAGAAGACAAAAAGATAATACAAAAAATCAATGAAACAAAAAGCTGGTTCTTTGAAAGGATAAACAAGATTGATGGACCCCTAGCTAGACTGACCAAGAAAAAGAGAGAAAAGGCCCAAATAAACACAATCAGAAACACAAAAGATGAAATCACATCTGATCCTGAAAAATACAAAAGATCATTAGAGACGACAATGTACACTTGTATGGCAAAAAACTTGAAAACCTCAAGGAAATGGAGGACTTTCTGTCTTCACACAACCTGCCTAGGTTGAAACAAGAAGAAATTGAGACCCTAAATAGACCAGTAACAATCAAGGAAATTGACTACAAAACAAGAAAACTACCTACAAAAAAAAGCCCTGGAACAGATGGCTTTCCAGCAGAATTCTACAAGACTTTTAAAGAGGAGTTTATACCAATCCTACTGAAGGTATTCCAGGTGATTGAGAAAGATGGAATTCTCCCCAAATCATTTTATGAAGCCAATATCACATTCATAACCAAGCCCGCTAAAGACCCAACAAAGAAAGAGAACTACAGGCCAATATCTTTGAGGAACATAGATGCTAAAATTCTCAACAAGATCCTAGCGAACTGGATTCAACAACACATCTCAAAAATCATCCATCATGGCCAAGTAGGCTTCATCCCCAGGATGCAAACCTGATTCAACATTCGCAAAACCATAAATGTAATTAAATACATCAACAGATGTCAAAACAAAAACCACATG
>NW_006975258.1:0-20608 GCF_000164805.1 Carlito syrichta | reverse complement strand
GAACCAGAAGCTGCAAGAATCACGGGAGGATTCTTCTCTACAGGATTTGGAGGGAGCACTCACACCTTGATTTTGGACTTCTGGCCTCCTTAATCACCAGAAAGCAAATTTGAGTCGTTTTTCGCTGAACCATTTGTGTAATTAAATACATCAACAGATGCAAAACAAAAACCACATGATTATATCATTAGATGTAGAAAAGCTTTTGATAAAATCCAGCACCGCTTCTTGATAAAAACCCTCGAACAGCTAGGCATAAGGGGAACATACCTCAAAACAGCAAAAGCCATCTATGAGAAACCTACTGCCAGCATACTCCTAAATGGACAAAAACTGGAACCATTTCCCCTGAAAACTGGAAAAAGACAAGGATGCTTACTCTCACCCATCCTGTTCAATATAGTATTGGAAGTCCTGTCTAGAGGAATCAGAGAAGAGAAGACAATCAGGGGTATTCAAATAGGAAAAGAGGAAGTCAAGCTATCTCTCTTTGCAGATGACATGATTGTGTACCTGGAAAACCCAAGAGAATCTGTCAAAAACCTCCTTACACTGATAAAGGACATTGGCAAAATCTCAGGATATAAAATAAATATGCAAAAGACAATCGCATTTCTTTACACCAATAATAAACAAACAGAAACCCAAATAAAAACCACAATTCCATTCACAATATCCACCAAAAAAATGAAATACCTTGGCTTCATCCTAACCAGAAACGTGAAAGACCTTTACAATGAAAACTACAAAAGATGGCTCAAAGAAATCAAAGATGACACAAACAAGTGGAAAAATATCCCATGCTCATGAATTGGAAGAATCAACATTGTGAAGATGTCCATCTTACCTAAGGCAATCTATAGATTTAATGCAATACCCATTCAAATTACCAGGAACATTCTTCTTAGACCTAGAAAAAACAACACAGGAATTCATATGGAAAAACAAACGACCAAGAATAGCCAGAACAATCCTCAGTAAAAAACACCAAAGCAGGTGGTATCCCATTACCAGACTTCAAACTTTACTATAAAGCTACAATCATCAAAACAGCGTGGTATTGGTACAGGAACATGCATATAGATCAATGGAATAGAATTGAGATTCCAGAAGCAAAACCTCAATTTCTCAACCAACTCATCTTCGACAAAGCCTCCACCACCTATCACTGGGGAGAGAAGAACCTATTCAGTAAATGGTGCTGGGAAAACTGGCTGACCACAGGCAGAAGATTGAAACAGGGCCCATATCTAGCCCCATACACAAAAATTAACTCTAAATGGATCAGAGACCTAAATGTAAAACCTCAAACCATAAGAACCTTAGAAAATGAAGGACATACCCTCATGGAAATTGGAACTGACATCCAATTCCTGAATAAAACCAGAAACACACAGGCCGTAAGAGATAAGATAGACAAGTGGGACCTCATTAAACTGACAAGCTTCTGCAAAGCCAAAGAAACCATCAAGAGAGCAGGGAGGCAGCCTACAGACTGGGAAAAAGTATTTTCCAACTCCAGGTCTGACAAAGGCTTAACATCTTGCATCTACAAGGAACTCAAACGTGCTGAAAAGAAAAAAAAACAATCCCATTATAAAATGGGCAAAAGATATGAACAGACACTTCTCAAAGGAAGCCATCCGAGCAGCCAACAGACACATGAAAAAATGTTCAACGTCACTGATCATCAGGGAGATGCAAATCAAAACCACACTGAGACACCACCTAACTCCAGTCAGAATGGTAATTATCAATAACTCAAAAAATAACAGTTGCTGAAGAGAGTTTGGTGAAAAGGGAACACTTCTACACTGTTGGTGGGAGTGCAAACTAGTACAACCTCTGTGCAAAACAATATGGTGATTTCTAAAAGTTCTAAATATTGATCTCCCATATGACCCCGCAATCCCCCTACTGGGAATACACCCTGAAGAACTCAAATCACTCTATAAAAAAGATACCTGCACATATATGTTTATCACAGCACTGTTCACAATTGCAAGAACCAGGAAGCAACCATGCTGTCCATCAAAAGAAGACTGGATTAAAAAAAAATGTTGTACATATACATGATGAAATACTACGCAGTCATAAAAAAGAACAAAATCATGAATTTTGCAGCAACCTGGGTGGAACTAGAGTCTATAATACTGAGTGACCTCTCACAGAAACAAAGATCTGAGTATCACATGTTCTCACTCATATAATCGACCTTGAACATCTAATGTAATACTATAAGAAAATGATCAACAGTGGTGGGAAACTATGGGGAGGGAGGGGAAGAGTGTTGGGTTTAACAGTAGTAAATATCTGTCTGGGGATAGGAAGACACCTCTTATCAACAAGGGTGCCTGAACGAAGCATGTTTGTATACCTAACCCTTAACTATACCCCACAATGTCATAATAAAAAATATTGACCAAAAAATTGTGCATTTTTACTTTAGTAGATAAAGTGAACTTTGTGTTTTCCATCTTTCAGTTTAAGCTATTTATTTTTATAGCTCACCATAGGAATTGTAAGAATGTCCTTATCCCCAGGCAAAAAGTAATGGAGGCAAATTATTGTGACAGCCTCTTATATCTGCCATATGTTGACAAAGTCTATGAATAGTCAAAAATCAAATATTTTACTCATTATTCTAACTACATGATCCCTGAGGACAGACTGTGGAATGATTTTTCCAACATGTCATTGGATAGGACAGTTTAGTGACAGTGGTAAAGGACATAGGAAAGTAAGAAAGTGGGAAAATCCCAATTTCCAAATGTTACCAAGAATTAACTTATATAAGTCTCAAAATGATCGTTTCCAACATGGATTCCACTTGCATTGACACCAATCTGTATCCATTTTCTTATTGCTTTGCCAAGCTAAATTAACTTGACAAGTGTAGGATACACAGGCAGGATGGGGTGAGCTTTCATTCAGTCTCTCTTCATCATTACAAGTTGGCCAAGGACACTGGGACACCTGAATTATCTCACTGCTGATGCCACTCCCAGGTTATAAGAGCTGGTGGGGCCTTAACATGAAGGACCTGAGGTGAAGCTGAGGCTCTCAGGGGACAGAGTCCTTATCAATAAACTCCCACCCTGAGTTTTCCAACAGCCTCCTCTTCTGCAGTCACAGAGACCCTGATGAGCTGCTCCCCAGACAAGCAGCACATGTGGACAGCTGGGCCACCCAAGTGGGAGGTTTATGTGTGGGGTTGTACTACTATGTGAGGAGCATGTGTATGCTGTATGCAGTAATAAACTCCAGCATTTTCAGCCTCCTCCCTGATGATTTTCAGGGTAAAATCTGTGCCTGATGCATTGCCACTGAACCTGTCTAGGACCCCAGAGACCCGGTTGGAAACCCTACAGATGAGGAGATGTGGAGACTGGCCTGACTTCTGCAGGCACCAATACTAATAGGTGTTTCCATTACTATGTAAGAGACTCTGACTAGACTTGCAGGAGATGGAGACTGGCTTTCCAGGGGTGATGGGCAGAGAGAGTAGAGTCTGGGTCAAAATAGTATCCTGAAATAATAAGAGAGAAGTTAAAAGTTATATGTAAATATTATGAGCAACTTGTATGATTTCCCTTATGATATTCATACATGGTAATTTTTTGAGGAAATTCGGACACATACTATAAAAATAAGCATACTAAAATAAACTCAGTATTCATAATGCCCAAAGACCTTTATGTTTTTTGAGACCTTAATCATAGCACTATGCACTGATCATTTTAGGTCATTGTTCTTTTCTAATTTTTTTTTTTTTTTTTTGAGTTGGAGTTTCACTCTGTCACCCAGACTGGAGTGCAGTGGCCACTCCCCACCACCGCAACCTCGACCCACTGGGTTCCGGCGATCCTTCCACCTCAGCCTTCTGAGTAGCCAGAATTACAGGCGCACCCTACCACACCCGGCTAATTTTTGATTTATTGTAGAGATGAGGTCTTGCCAAGTTGCCCAGGCAGGTCTCGAACCCACGGGCTCAGGCAATCCACTCACCTCAGCCTCCCAAAGGCGCGACTTCCCATCTCTAGAGTGTAGTCTATAGGACTCGAACACACAGTTAGAATAAACATGGAAAGCCATATGCCCCAAAGCTAAAGTTTCCACCCCTTCTCCTCTCTAATCTCTCTTCTGTCCTCATCAGTAACCCAGAGCATTAGTACACCCAGGAGCTGATCAGGGAACCTCATTTTGAGCCACTAAGCTGAAGCATCCTGATCAGTCAAGGCAAGGTTAGAGCTGGGCTTCCATCTTAAACTCAAAAGGGAAGTTACTCCCTAGGGGACACTATATAATTCCTCAGGTGGGTGCACTGGTGTGAAGAGAGTCAGTGGGGGAGGGTGTCTTCCTGTAAACAATGTGACATAAAATGTCCCTTGGGAGCTGAACAATGGGTACACACAGACATACAGAGTGAAATAATAGACATTTGTGTCTCCAAAGTGTGGGATGGCCAGAGGGTAATGAGAGTTGAATTTGATCATTTGGACACAATGACAATATTTGGGTAATGGGTACATTAAACATCCAGGATTCAACACTCTGCAATTTATCCATGTAAAATATCTGCATCTGTACCTCTAAATCCATAAAATTAAAAAAATACAATAAATTGTACTATGGAGAGAATCATAGATATAATATCTAACTAGCCTCTGTTAGTGAAGAGTAAGATCTGAATGTGAAAGTTTTGAATGATTGCAAGACATTGGGTACGATATGCCACACTAAGAAAGCACACAGGACCTGACAGTCTGGAAATTTGTGTTTTTAGTATGTACTTCTAGGAGTTGGCACAATCCTGTTTGACTTCATTCCTGTCCATCTAGAGAATGAAACAACCCTACCACCACAAGCACTTTGGGCAGAAGGCCTGCAAATAGAAAGAGGTCTGGAGCCAGTTCATGGGTTGTCTGGTAAAAAATACAAGTGTTAGAATTGTTCTCCCCCTGGGTACAGATGAGTGAGCTCTGTAAGATCTCTCTGTCAAAAAGCTCCAGTTGGAGAGTGCCATGTATCTCTTACATATAGAGTGCTAATAGCCTGACATAAGTAAGAGGAAAGAGAAGATTTATATACCGCAGGCAGTGAATTTAAATTCCTGGTGAACAGTTGCCAAACTCGTATAAATTACATCCTAATTACCTATCATATACCATATTCTTCTTGGGTATTTCTTAAAGGAATATGTTCCCAGGATAATGATACAGAATGGATAAGAAACAACTTTACATTATGGTTTTCTGAGAAGTGTTTATAAAAACTCATGCCACACAGATTTTCTTGTCATGTGAAATCAGGTCCTATCAAGTCTTCCAAGTTTTTGTCAACACTGAGTGATAACCTGAGTCTCCTGTTGGACTGTGTGTGGGAAAGCCACAGCCATGAGTCCATAGTTCAAAAGGACATTATCTATACAAGAATTGAATCTACAGTTTTATATCTCAGAATCACCTGTACTATGATTGCCATTTGTCTTCTGAGATTTCATGTAAATAAGATCTCAGTTAAGTAATGTCAATCCACCACACCACTGATTATTAAAATAAGGAAACAAACTTGATATTTTTACATTATCACTGATATTCTTTTTTATCTTAAATATGTGGATATTCAGGATTTTGTATACAAGTGGTCACTGTACGGGTAAAGTTTGGGCCTCTCATTTCTCCCCACTTCACCTAGTTTGATATCAGGTACCCTTTTTTCTAAAGTATTCTCCCTCTTCCCCTGGTAGCTTCCCACTACTGCCAAAACATTTTTATAGTATTATGATAATTGTTCAGTGTCTGCTTATATATGAGAACATGTGGTATACAGTTCTATGTTTCTGTGATAGATCACCGAGTATTATCAACTATACATCCCTCCAAGTTGCTACAAAGTTCATAATTTTGTCCTTTTTTATGGCTGCATAATATTCCATCATGTATAAGTACCACATTTTTTTATTCAGTTCACTTTTGCTGGGCAGCTTTATGGTTCCATGTTTTTGCTACTGTGAATAATGCTGCAATAAGCATGCATGTGTAGGTATATTTTTCATAGAGTGATTTGAGTTCCTCCAGGTATATTCCCACAAGTGGGATTGCTGTGTCATCCAGAAAGTCAATTTTTAGGTCTTTTCAGGGTCTCCACACTGTTTTCCACAGACGTTGTACTAGTTTATATTCCCATCAATGGTGTAGAAGTGTTCCCAGTTCTCTGCATCCTCTCCAGCATCAGTTGTTTTTTGTTTTATTGATGATGGCCATTCTTACTGGAGTTAGGTGGTATCTCGGTGGTATCATATTGTAGTCTCAGCTACTCAGGAGACTGAGAAGGAAGGATCACCTGAGCCCAGGAATTTGGGGCTATGGTGATTTTGTATTTCTTAGATGATTAGTGAGACCAAGCATTTTTCATGTGTGATGTTCTTAATATTGAGTTGAGCAGCTTCTAAATAATGTGCCTATATCAAAGCTATTAAAAAAAGACAGTCACTGTTCCAAAAAAATATGTGGGAACCATTGAATGACTACTTTGTAATGATATGATATCTTGGGTAATTTAAGACAAAGACATACGTAATTGGTAAAAATCATACACCAAAAAAATGCATTTATAGGAATACTTCTACAAGAAAGCTTGGTCTGACAATCTTCTGGGCTATCCAACAAAATAAGATCTTTTAAAAAGGTTGGAAAAATAATTAAGTAAAAATATATTGACCTTAAATGATCACACCATAAGACTCTGGGTTTATGTTAACAAATTGTAGTAAGCATGTAGAGCTAAAATAAGTATTTCTTATTTTATTATGTAATTTTTATTTATTATTTTATTTTGAAAAATGTAATATTTTTCTTATGATGCAAATCAATTCAAATCTGATTTTTAGTCTTGGAAATGTCAGACTTGGATAAACCCCTCGGGTCACCTCCTACTGTGAGAGCTTTTCTGTTCTCTCAATAAATTCAGCTTTAAAAAAGAAAGAAAGAATATGTCAGACTTGTAATTAATCATGATAGTGAAAGGAATTAAAAACATCAGATAATGAAAAGTAAAAGTATGCACAAAAAGCAAATAAACAAATTATAAAAGAAAAAATATGGTACAATCTATAGCTGGATTCAAAGACCTATTCTGAAAGGGTGCTAAATTAAATATCAGTTCCACTCATGAAGTAGTGAAACTTGCATAACAGAAAAGTGAATAACAAGAAAAAAAATTCTCCTTTCTTTTAGTATAAGCAAATATTAAAATGCTATTTATACAAAAATGCTTTAAGAGTTTTGAATTTTGGAAGGCTGAGGTGGAAGGATCGCCGGAGCCCAGCTGGTCGAGGCTGCAGTGGCCGGGAGCAGCCACTGCACTCCAGTCTGGGCAACAGAGTGAGACTCCAACTCAAAAAAAAAAAGAAAAGAAAAAAAAAAGAGCTTTGAATTTAAGACAGTATTGTTATTTCCTGTGAAATGTAATGATAAATTTTATTATTATTATTAATTTTTGTCAGGGTTTGCTCTGTGTCCCAGGTTGGAGTGCAGAGGCACAATCACAGCTCACTGCAACCTCAAATTCCTGGGTTCAGGTGATCCTTCCTCCTCGGCCTCCTGAGTAGCTGAGACTACAAGCATGCACCAGCATAATTCTCTTTTAAATTTTGTAGAAGTTAAGCTTCAATATGTTGCCTAGGCTTGTCTCAATCTTCTGGGTTCAAGAAATCCTCCTGACTAGGCCTTTCAAAGTCCTAGAATTACAGGTGTGAGCCACTGTGCCTGGATATCTTAATGACAAAACTTTTAAAAGATGATCATTGTGATTGGCTAATTCAACACATAATCTGTTGCTTTGTTTATCCAGAAAATGTTGAATCTTGTAATATTTCAAAATTAGTCATAAAAAAAGCTGAATATTTTTATGCTATCTGTAGAGTGAAAGCATAATACTCCAGATTTTAAATAGGAATGTCTTTCTCCTATATGTTGACACATTATGTTGAGTCCTTCAAAATATCCATCAAAGCTGGTCATTCCAGAGTGGTCACAGATATGAAGGGTGTAAGAATATGCTCCATTTGGATCCAGGTGGGGATCAGGCCTCTGTGTGCCTGCCTCTAATCTTCACCACAGCCAACTGAAGGTGGAGAAACTTATATAGGTGTACTTTATTATACTTTTGTCTCCTTTGCCTGATATTGCTATTTTAGAATCCATTAAATTGGAAGAAAGTGTATTATTTGCATGACTTGGGATGAGAATCTTGGAAGTGGAATCATTATTATATACTATGCTGCAGTCAGTGTTTGTGGGGCACAGAGGGTAATCCAATTTGTAGTGGATTTGAGGGTTTAGGGGCTGATCAGAGAAAAAGTGATGACAGCAGAGTGGCAGTAGAACACACAACCTGCATTGGGTGATATGTGACACAATTACCCAAAGAAGTTTTGCATAGCAGGAGTCTTTCCAGAGGCTAAGTTGCCAGAGTTGCTATTCAGAAAGGGGAAAAGGCACTGGAGAAGGGGTTAATGTGTCCAAGTGATGTCACATAGCAGCATGGGGGGGGGGTTCTTTGGGTCACGGAGGTCCAGATGGCAACAGTGGTTTGGAGTTTTCTTTACCTGGGGTTTATCTATTGTCAGTAGATGTGGGTGAGATTTCTTGGAATATGCAAAGCAAGCATTCTCTAAATGTCTAACAATCTGCTACTTTGGGCTGTTGTTGAAATAATCAGATTATAAAATAAGATTTTGGCACAGGCCATTGAGAAATAAGCCTACAGATTAGAATTAATCAACAAAGGAACACTGCACATCTTGGGCTAATTTATAAAACACTATTGCACATTCCATATACATTGTTCTGTAGACTGTAATAGTTCATTCTGCACTGCTTTGAATGAGATTGAAGACACACAGAGCCCTGTTCCCTACCTGGACCTCAAAAAAGGTGTTTTTTTCTGACTTAAGATGTGATTTTGTCCCTGGGTGAGAACTGGGACCAAGAGAACCACAGAAGGAGCTTCCCTCTGTGAAGCTGCAGGTCGCCTGTACTGGAATACTGCTTCCCAGGAACCTGGGCTTGAAACTGGTCATATTTTTTCACTAACGGTCAATTTTCATCAACTGGAGTATAGACTCAGAGATAAATATTAGGTTACATGGAGAGCTCAGAAAATGAGGGCTCCATGGATGTTCATATATTCTGTTTTTGAGAATCTCTCTCCCTAAATGGTGGTAGAAACAGTATGTTTAAACATGTGTGAATTTTCTGAATCTTCAGACCCAGTTACTTTTATTTATTTATTTTTTTAAATTTTAGAATTGTGGGGTACAATTCATTGTTAGGTATACAAATATTCATTGTGCAGGTACCCTTGTTGATGTGGTGTGCACCCCTTCCCCAGGCAGATTTTGACTACTGTCAATCCCACCTCCCAGTCTCACCGTCCCTTGAAGTTTCCTGCTATTGTCAAAGCTTTTCTTATAGTATTATGGTAGTTGTTCAAAGTCAACTTATGAGTGAGAATATGTGATACTCCTTTCTTTCTATGAAAGATCACTCAGTATTATAGACTCTAATTCCATCTGGTTGCTGCAAAGTTCATGATTTTGTTTTTCTTTATGGCTGCATGATATTCCATGGTGCATGTGTACCACATTTTTTTATCCATTCCTCTTTTGATGGGCAGCATGGTTGGTTCCATGTTCTTGCTATTGTGAACAATGTTTCAATAAACATACATATGCTGGTATCTTTAGTATAGAGTGATTTGAATTCTTCCAGGAATATTTCAAGCAGGGGAATTGCAGGGTCATACGGAAGGTCAATTTTTAGATCTTTTAGGAATCGCCACACTGTTTTCCACAGAGGCTGTACTAGTTTACACTCCCACCAACAGTGTAGAAGTGTACCATTTTCACCACATTCTCTCCAGGATTTGTTAATATTTTTTAGTTATTGATGATGGCCATTCTGACCGAAGTTAGGTGGTATCTCAGTGTAGTTTCAATTTGCATCTCCTGATGAATAGTGAGGCTGAACATTTTTTCATGAATCTGTTGGCTGCTCGTATGTCCTCTTTTGAGAACTGTCTATTCATATCTTTTATCTACTTTGTAATGGAGCTGTTTGTTATTTTTTTCTTTTCAGCACATTTGAGTTCCTTGTAGATCCTTGAAGTTAGGCCTTTGTCAGGCATGGAGTTGGCAAATATTTTTTCCCAGTCAATGGGTGGTCTTCCTGCTCTCTTGATGGCTTCTCTGGCTTTGAAGAATCTTGTCAGTCTGATGAGGTCCTACTTGTTTATCTTATCTCTTATGGCATCAGCACTTCGGGTTTTGATCAGGAATTGGTTGTCAGTTCCAACTCCCATAAGAGTGTCCCCTGCATTTTCTAAGGTTCTTATAGTTTGAGGTTTTACATTTAGGTCCCTGATCCATTTAGAGTTGATTTTCGTGTATGGGGATAAGTAGGGGTCCTGTTTCAATATTCCGCATGTGGTCAGCCAGTTTTCCCAGCACCATTTAAGGAATGGGTTCTTATCTCCCAAGTGGTTGTTGGGAGTCCCTAAATGTTTGAGGGTTTTTATCAAGAAGGGGCACTGGATTTTATTCAAACCTATTTCTGCTTCTAATGATATAATCATGTGGTTTTTGTATTTACATCTGTTGATGTATTTAATTACATTTATGGTCTTACAAATGTTGACCCAGCCTTTCATCCCAGGGATGAAGCCTACTTGTTTGTGAAGGATGATTTTTGAGATGTGTTGTTGAATCCGGTTTGGTAGAATCTTGTTGAGTATTTTAGCATCTATGTTCATCAAAGATATTGGCCTGTAGTTCTCTTTCTTTGTTGGGTCTTTACCTGGCTTGAGTATCAATGTGATGTTAGCTTCATAAAATGATTTGGGGAGAGTTCCATCTCTCTCAATCACCTAGAATACTTTCAATAAGATTAGTATTAGTTCCTTCATGTATGTTTTGTAGAATTCTGCTGGAAAGCTAACTGATCTAGGGCTTTTTTTTTGTAGGTAGTATTCTTATGACATAGTCAATTTCCTGAATTGTTATTTGTCTATTTAAGGTTTCAATTTCTTCTTGTCTCAACCTACAGAGGCTGTGTGATGTCAGAAAGTCTTCCATTTCTCTTAGGCATTCAAGTTTGTTTTCATGCAAGTGTACACAGTAGTCTCTGACAATCTTTTATATTTCTTCAGGGTCAGATGTGACTTCATCTTTGTGTTTCTGATTGTGATTATTTGGGCTTTTTCTCTCTTTTTCTGGGTCAGTCTAGCTAGGGGAACATCAATTTTGTTTATCCTTTCAAAGAACCAGCTGTTTGTTTCATTGATTTTTTTTTTGTATTATCTTTTTGTGTTCTATGTCCTAGATTTGGGCTTTTATTTTGGTGATCTGGATTATTCTCCTGAAGTTATGATTTTGATTGTCTTACTTTTCCAGCTTCTTTAGGTGACTTGTTAGGCTGTTAACTTGTGATCTTTCCATTTTCTTCATGTGTGTTTGTAGAGATGTGAATTCCCCTCTTACTACTGCTTTCATGGCATCCCAGAGATTTTGGTAAGATGTTTCTTTATTTTCATTTGTTCCCATGTGTCTTTTAATTTCTGTGTCAACCCAGGAGTTTTGATTTCCGTGTTGACCCAGGAGTTTCTTAGCATCATGCTGTTTAGAGTCCATGTTTTTGTGGGTGTGGGGGGAACATTGTTGATGTTGATAATTATTTTTATTCCACTGTGATCTGAGAAGGTGCATGGCAAAATTTCAATCTAATGACATTTATTTATACTCAATTTATGGCCAAGGATGTGGTCGATCTTAGACTATGTTGCATACAGTGATGAGTAGAATGTATATTCTATGGTCATTGGGTGGAGTGTTCTGTAGGTATCAATGAAGTTCATTTGGTCAAGAGTAAGATTCATGCTCTAGATCTTCTTGTTGAATTTTTTGTCTTGATGATCTGTCTAGAGTTTTGAGTGAAGTATTAACTTCCCCAACTATGATAGTGTTAGTTTGAATATCGTTTTTAAGTTTGTCTAGAAGCTGCTTTAGGAAAGATGGTGATCCTATGTTGGGTGCATATATACTTAGAATGGTTATCTCTTGTTGAAGAATTGGACCTTTTATCATTATGCAGTGACCTCCTTTATCTTTTTTAATTTTTGATAGCTTAAAGGGTATTTTGTCTGAAATTACTATCACAACTCCTACTTTCCTTTGTGTTCCATTTGCCAGAAAATTTTCTTCCCATCCTCTTACTTTGAGTATGTGAGTGTCCTTTCTGGTGAGATGAGTCCCTTAGAGACAATATATTGTTGCTTCATGATATTTTATCAATTTTTCCTTTTTATGCCTTTTCAATGGTGCATTTAGTCCATTCACAGTCAGGCTAATTATTGAAATGTGAGAATTTATCCCTGTCATGAGGTTCTTATGGAGTTGTTGTTCCTGTTTGTTTGCTGTCTTTCTTTTGGTTTTAGTGTTGATTTATGTGTGTTTTCACTGTTTCTCCTTATTCTTTTGAAGAATGTTGTTCTTTTTTCCTTTTCTTCTGTGTTTAATACTTTCTTAAGTGTTTAATACTTTCTTAAGTCTTCTAGAGGTGGTTGAGAGGTAGTGCAAGCACTTAGGGATTGGATGCCCGGGAAAGATTTTAATTCTCCCTCACTAAGTTTAGCTTAATCGGGTAGGTTATTCTTGGTTGAAATTGGTTATCTTTTAGAACTTTGAAGATGGTGCTCCAAGCTCTTCTAACCTGAAATGTTTCTGTAGATAAATCTATTTCTGTTTGAATTGGTCTTCCCTGGTAAGTTGACTGACCTTTTTCTCTTGCTGTCTTTAGGATTTTTTCTTTTATACCTACTTTGCTAAGGCAAATTATTATGTGCCTAGGAGTTGGTGTTCTCATTTGTTGTCTTGCAGGGATTCTCTGAATCTCTTGTACTTGAATTTTCTCAAAACTGATGAGATGAGGGAAGTTTTCTCGAATAATTTCATGGAATGTTTGTTCCAGTGTGGTCTCTGTCTCTCTTTCTGCCTCAAAAACATGTTGGGAAGTGTTGGAGAACAGAAAACTCATCCACTAGAGAGGCAAATGACGTTCTCTACATTTGTATGAGTTTCCCATAGCTGCTATAACAAATCACCACCACCTACTGACTTTCAATAGCATATGTCTATAATCTTACAATTCTGGAAGTATCAATTCTGAAACTTCTCTCTCTGGAATAAAATCAGCTTCCCTGTGGACACCATAAGAAAGAATTAGCTTCCTTGTCTTTTCTAGATTTCAGAGGCTGTGGTCCTTCCTCAACTATGGTATTTTCCTAATATCACTCCAGCCTCTCCCTCCATTGCCACATCTCTTCTCAAAATCTGACTGTCCTGCCTCTCTCTTGATTACCTAAGACCCTCTACGATAATCCAAGACAATCTTCCCCTCTTAAGATCCTTAACTTAATCACATTTGCCAGGTACCTTTTGCCATAAAAAGTAAAATTTATGGGTTCATGAGATTATGACATATTTGGTGTGTGTGTGTGTATGTGTGTGTGTGTGTGTGTGTGTGTGTGTGTGTGTGTAAGGATGCGAGGGTGTATTATTAAGCTTACCAATCCCTCTTATCATACTCCAGCTGTCCTCCCTGGAGAATAATCCAAAAGTAATAGAATAAAATAGGAAAGAACAGGGAGCAATAAACAGATTGTTAAAGAAAACTGAAAGGAATCTGATTCAGGGACTTTTTTATGAGAGGCATATAGGCTGAGGAACTCTTCTGATGTTGCTGTTCCTAATGAGTACTTCATGGGGTGTGGTTATTTGTGAGAGACACCTTTGATTTTGTGACTCAGAAGAAAGGAATGACTGCATAAGTCCAAACTAAGAGAGACTGATAAAAGGAAATTAAATATTTCCTGAATTTGCTGAATCTATACCCATCAAAGGAGGAGACAGCAAGAATTGAGGCAAGAGACACCCTCCAGAAATGAGCGTTTGCCTATAACCTTAAGTTGGGTCTTCCAGTGACAAGGATTCCCATGTAGGCAGCACATTTATACCTGCAGGAAACCGTGGGAAGGAAGAAGAAAAGTAAGGCAGGAAAGAGAAGATGGACAGTGAAAGACTCATCAGCAAGAGCTAGTCCTGTGGATGACTGGCACTGAAGCCCACCTGGAAACACAGAGAAAATGCCTCTGGGCTATTCCACCTGAAAGTTGAAGGTGCTGGAGTATGTATACACCTCCTCTGTCCTCACTTATTCAGGGCTATCCTGAGGGATGCCCATTCCAGGCCCTGTGCTCTGCCTTACTAGCTTCAGAGAGCCTTGAGGGGCATCAACAACCTTGGGAGTTGGCAGAAGTGCAATGAAGGGGAAAGGCCCAGAGTACAGACAAGGACTGTTACATCTATTCAGAAAAGACGTGTATTTTAAATCTAGAGTTCCCATGCATGCTGCATCTCTCTGGAATGGGATCCTGGCACCCTAGAAAATAAGGCCCCACAACAAACTGTAGAGGTTTTTTGCACAGGCTACACTACTGTGGACTAGCCAGCCATAGTCGTGCATGCAATAATACTCCCCTGAGTCCCCAGGCTCTAGGGTGCTGATGCTGAAGGCATAGCTGGTTCCACTTCCCTGACTACTATACCGGGTGGGGACACCTGGTGCCAAGGTAGTGACATGAGATATAAGGGGTTCAAGTCTCTGTCCAAGTTTTATCCGGAACCAAGACATTTCTCCATGTACATCAGCACTGGCTTGACAGGAGATAGAGATTCTCTCTCCCGGAGATGCAGACAGGGAGGCTGGCATCTGAGTCAGGATAATGTCTCCATTCACTGCTAAAAAGTGAAAGAGGAATGTGACATGTATGTTGTACAACAAAGACTTCTGAGACCTGCAGCTTCTCTCACTTAGGAGAAATGATTCACTGACATGGCCTTTTCCCCAGCCCCTTCTCACCTGCTTTCCAGAAAGCCAGGCTCCAGAGGAGCTTCATCCCAGTCCCAAGGAACATGTTGGTGGGGAGTGTTCACAGCCTGGTAACGCAGGAGGCATCAGACCTTTATAGAGACCTGGGTTGTGTGGGGGTGCATAAGGCAGAAATATGCAAAGAGGAGACACAAAGGAAAGGACTCACTAGTCCTGTGAGTTTGTCAGCATTTGATCGGGGTGGCTATGCTCTTGTAAAGAAATCAGCAATACTTAGGAGAAAACTTTTCTATCTGCTGACAAAGACAGAAGGAAAATGATGTCCCTGCCTGGGTGAAAAGTTGAGAAGCAGATCTCTTGTGATGCCTGCCTTTATAGCCTGCCTAGAATTAGATAAGGCATTGGAATTCAACACTGTCAGGAAGGAGACTGATTGTCAGGAAGTAAGGGAACCCTTGAAGTACAGGGATGCTTGTACAAATGGTAGACACTTCTTCAATAGTTACTATTTTTTGCTCTATCTCTCCTGAGAATAGGGTCTCTAGTGTCTCACTTTGGAGGATTCCCTCAGATGAAGCTTCCTTCTTCCAGACTATTCCATCCATCCTCCACCAATCCATGGCTTTTGAGGCCATCTAGAAACTTCATTTAAGATAAGTCCCAATGCGTATGACAGAAAGGGGTGCTGTTAAAATGGGGCTTACTTGTTGAGAATCCAATTCAAGCCCTGTGGCATTTTGATAAGTAGTCCCCTCTCTCATACTCTTAAGGTTGTGGCCGCAAGTCTGAGTTCTATTCCTTTCTATCCACATACACAACTTTTCTGAGAACTCACTCTGTCTTCCTCCGTGTTTTGAACCCAGAGCCACTCTCCTGTGTAACTCACTGCCTGGAAGCTTATTTTGGAAACCCTCCAAATGCAACCTCTAACAGATCCCTGACTGGACAGTTAGCATCTTCACATCAAAAACTACTTAGAAGGAGGGAAATCTAAAACATGATTGTGGTACTGAGAGATGCATGTACACTAGCCTGCCTGGCAAGAGCTTCAGGGAAGGAAACTACTCACACACCCAGGGGCACTGCACCCAGCTCAGATTCAGTGACCAGGGTAATAATCTGAGAGACCAGGGCCTTAGGGCTGGGCCTAGGCTCCTGGGGCCAACTGCTCCCAGCTCTATCCTCACTATTGCTGAGTGGTCAGAATCCTGCTGGAGTCAAGGAGTGAGGGTCAGAAAATGTCCCCAGCATCTTTAATGAGCCAGATTTTGTTATAGCTCAAAAGGAAAGGAGGCACACAATGAATAAATTATCAATATGTGCATTTTATGATAAGACTATTCATTAATATATTATAATTTGATTTAAATTGCACTGGTAAATATGTACATACTATGTATATTATACATAAATAAATGTAACAGGAGCATTTATATATAAATATATGTAGCTGTAATTATTGATACAATAATCATTTTAAATTTCAATATACTGAGCATGAATATTTAACACCAGCAATCAGTACACCACCTTAAGGTTCCTTCTCCACTACTGAGTCTGAGTATCAGAAACCTCAGGGCATCAAGACACAACCCATCCTCCTGTCAGGCAAAGCAGTGACCCACCCATTGCTAAGGACACTAAGGAGAATATGGGTAGCACATCGCGACAGGTGACTAGAGGGGCAGCAGTTCTGGCCCCAAATGGAGAAGCATTTTGTCCCCAGAGCTCAGTGTGGGCAGTTCATTCCTGATGTTTCTTATCAATCCCACAGCAGCACATGTGGCTCAGTAGCTGTGGGATTACAGGATTTAACCACTTCATGGCTCACTAACAGCCTCCCCTCTAACTGGAGCAATGTGGAATCTCTGTGTCCAACTTTCATAGCTCACTTGGCTGCTGGGACTCTGCACAAGGGGATGAGTGTGTCCCTGTGTGCAAGCTTCTGAATATTTGTCATTTTGCTTCTAGTTATCAATAACCACAACTTGCCAGCAATGCCTCTTCCACTAAGATTAACTGGGCGAAGTTAAAACAAAGAGCTCAACAATGGCCAGGATGTGAGAAAGAAACAATGGTTGCAACTCTGAAGACCCGGACAACCCATGTCTGAAGTGAGGATGAATTGGAGTCATGGATTCAGAGCAGAATGTGGGAAAAAAACACCCTGATGTGCCCCATGCAGTATCATCAGAGAGATGCACTGGAGGTGCCCACAGAGGAGGTGAGAAGGGGTATGAGAAGGAGAGGGGAACACATTTAGAGCTGTTCACAGCCTGTTTTCCTGAGAAAACCCAGATGCCAGATGCCCAGTATCCCCTGTGCAGAGCCATAGTTAGGGGGTGTTTGTGTTCTACTTGTGACAGGAAGGGAGGCACATGCCCTTGAAAGCAACTCAGCTGCTGATGGTCAGAGTGACATCTGTCTGTGCCCATCACTCCTTATCCACAAAGGCATCGTGTCCAGAGGGCAGCAGAAGTCAGCAGGAGCTCAGAGCCAGGCCTGTTTCTGATGTTAGGCTAAAATGCTGCTAATACCTTGGCTAGACCTGCAGGTGACAGTGGCTGTCTCTTGTGAACACAAAGAGAGGTGACTGGAGATGTTGTCCACACATCCTCATTAGCATCCAACTGGAAAAACAAGCATGAAAATCTCCCAATATTCATACCAAACAGGTAGTTCATTCAGTTTGATGAAATTCTGATCTGAAAGAAAAACAGTCTAGGAAGTTCATCTTCAAAGGAACATTTGTGTCTAATGCAAACACACTGAGGATGAAGCCCGAGTCCTCTTTCCCCACTAGAGAGTCAGATCAGCAGGAGGGAGGAAAAGTAGCTTAGCTGGGTCCCCATGTCTGACAGTTTCCTCCTGAGGTTGATTCTACTCAGAGAGAGTCAAAACAGGTTCTGGGGACACAGCCAAGTTGGAGGAGAGGGATAAGGCTGCCCTTTCCAATCTTAGAGGACAACTCACAAGCAGGTTTTCCCACAACCCAGCACTGGCAGCTCCTCCCAGGTGTTCCTGGTAACACCAGAGAACACATCAAAGCCTTAAGAGGCTCTCTGTGATAATGGGTACAGTGTCTGCCCATTACTTTCTCAGTATTTCTAAGATCAGGGCTCTCCCTTTTGTTTACTATGGGGTTTGCCTGCCATCTAATGCCAGTTTTATGACACAGCACCTTACTTGATTTTAGACACTAGATCCCAGTGAGTCTTGGCTGTGTGTCTCTTTATGGTTATTCATGGAGCTGGTATTTTTGTATTCATGAGTAGGCCAGATTCTGTGGAGAACACAAAATAATTTATCACCTCAAGAAACTATTTGCCTAGTTGAACTCAAAGAGTATTTAGAAAGATATTGAACACAAAGAAATTAGGGGGTGTGATCCATGTAAGATGCCAAATATGTTGTTTTGGAAAAAAGAGGCTGCACCATGAGGGACACTGCAGGGCATAATGGCAGAAGCTGAGGTGGGAAGCAGAGGGCCACTGGTGTGGATTTATCAGATTATTCTCATTCCTCTCATTCCAGGAACCCTTCCAGAGAAGTCCTGAAAACCACAGCAGCTGCTCCAGCCCATAAACATCAGGGGCTACCCAGCCCTCTGGAATAACAGCGCTGAGGCTTGTGCTCTGAGTTATAACACAGCTATTGAACACATGTAAATGTTTATAGCAGGGTTGATCATTAAAAATGTCCTTAAATAGTTTTAATAAGGTATGACTGATATACAAAAAAAAACTGCACATATTTAGTGTATACAACCAGATGTTGTTGGAGATAAATAAACACCCATGCCACCCCCACCACAATCAATGTCTTAAGCTTATATATCACCTCCAGAAGTTTTCTCTCATCACCTTTGGGTTTTTTAATTTAATTTTTTGGGATTTTTTCCTATTGTTTTGTTTTTATTTTATTGTAATAAAAAGATCTATTTCCATAGCACATTATTAAATATACAATGCCATATTGCTAATCACAGGCTCTAGTTGTACAGCAGATCTTTAAAACTTATTTATCTTGTGTAACCAAAACTTTCTACCCTTTAACCAACATCTCCCTACATTGCCCCTGACAACCACCCTTCTACTCTCTGCTTCAATCAAATTGATTACTTTTTTTTGGTACAAGTCTCATTCTGTCACCCAGGCTGGAGTATAGTGACACACATACGACTACTGCAGCCTCGATCTGCTGAGCTCAGGCAATCCTTCCTCCTCAGCCTTCCAAGTAACTGGGACTACAGGTGTATGCCACCACACCCAGCTAGTTTTTTGATTTATTGTAGAGATAAGGTCTTGCCATGATGCCCAGACTGGTCTAAACCCATAAGCTCAGGCAACCCTCTTGCCTCCAGCTCCCAAAATGCTGGGATTACAGGCTGGAGCCACTGCGCTCATCTTCAGTTTGACTATTATAGATTCCACAGACAAGTGAGATCATGCAGTATTTTTGTCTGTATCTGGCTTATTTTACTTAACATAATGGCCTCCAGTTTTATCCATGCTGTCACAAATGACAGAATTTTCTTATTGTTAAGGATAAATTATATTCTATTTTGTGTATATACAGTATTTTCTCTATTCATTTGGCTGTCGATGAGTATTTGTTTTCTTATCTTGGCTGTTGCATATAATGCTGCAATTAATATAAGATTATAGATATCTCTTTGAGATCCTGATTTCAATTCTTGGATAATCCAGAAGTAGGAGTACAGGATCATATGGCAGTTTTATTTTTAATTTTTAAAGGAAAATTTAGCTGGAGAAATGTCCATGTGCACTTGAGAATAATATACATTTTAAATATATTCTCCCACCATTTTCTGGCCTCCATGGTCTCTGATGAGAAATTTGTTGTTAATCTTATTGAAGCTTTCTTGTATGTGACAAGTTGTTTTCTCTTGCTGATTTTCAAATTCACTTTGTCCTTAACTTTTAACAATTTAACAATTTAACCTGGGCTCAATGTATTTAAAAAAATTAGATATCATAATCTGGATGTCCATTTATCACCCTAGTTTTGAGAAGTTTGCAACCACTGTTTATTTAATTGTTCTCTCTCTCTCTCTCTCTCTCTCTCTCTCTCTCTCTCTCTCTCTTTTTCTCTCTCTCTCCCCCCTCTCTGTGTGTGAGTCTGTAAGTAATGTGTGTGTGTGTATGTGTGTGTGTCTTTATCCCCCCCTTTAGACTTCTATAATGTGCACTTGATTTAGTTGATAACATTCCATAAGCCCCATAAGTTTTCTTCAATATTTTCTTTTGTTGTTGTTGCCATAGTGCATCTAACTGGATTATTGTAAATGGCCTGTTTTCAAGTTCGCTGATTCTTTCTTCTGCTTAATTAAGTCTGCTGTTGACATTCTCTAGTGAATTTTTCAGTTTAGTCATTGCATTCTTCAATTCCAAGATTTCTGTTTTTTTTAAATTATTTATATCTCATTAATGAACTTCCAGTTTTGATTATCTATTGTTTTCCAGATTTTATTTGCTTATCTATCTATGTTATCTGGTAGTTTATTGAGCTTCATTAAAATGATTATTTTGAAGCAAGAACATGGAACCAACCGTGCTGCCCATTAAAAGAGAACCGGATTTTAAAATGTGGTACATATACACAATGGAATATTATGCAGCCATAAAGAAGAACAAAAT
>NW_006975257.1:0-799 GCF_000164805.1 Carlito syrichta | reverse complement strand
TCTGCCTGCCAAAGTGTTGGGATGACAGGCGTGAGTCACCTTACCCAGCGAAAGCAGACATTTTACAAATAAAAATAAAAAGGGGCCAGGCATGGTGGCTCATGCCTGTCTTCCCAGAATTTGGGGAGGCCAAGATGAGAGGATTGCCTGAGTCCAGGTGTTTGAGACCAGTCTGAGCAATTTGGTGAGACGTCGTCTTTATAAGAAAAATCAAAAGATTCACTGGGCATGTTGGCACATACCTGTAGTTCCAGCTACTTGGAGGGTGAGGCAGAAGGATTGCCTGAGCCCTACAGGTCGAGGCACTGTTGGTCTTGAGCATGCCACTGCATTGCAGCCTGAGTAACAGAGTGAGAACCCAACCCAGAAAAAAAAAGACAAAGAAAAAAGAAAGAAAGAAAGAAAGAAAGAAAGAAAGAAAGAAAGAAAGAAAGAAAGAAAGAAAGAAAGAAAGAAAGAAGGAAAGAAAGAAAGAAGGAAAGAAAGAGAAAGAAAGAAAGAATTGACTGGAATTAATATCAAAAAAATTGAATCCTACTTCTTCAATTTTCTTATCTGTCTCACTGTGTTGCCCAGGCTGGAGAGAAGTGGCATGCTCATGGCCACCGCATCCTCGGTCTGCTTGACTCAGGTGATCCTTCTGACTCAGTCTTCCCAGTAGCTGGAACTACAGTCTTTAGCCAAAAAAGAGGCTGGAAATACAGGCTTGCACCACCATGCCTGGCTAGTGGTTTTATGTATTGTAGAGCTGAGGTCTTGTCTAGTTGCCCAGACTTATCTCGAAGACCCTGGGCTCAGG
>NW_006975256.1:0-821 GCF_000164805.1 Carlito syrichta | reverse complement strand
TTACCCATGACATCAGATAACATAGGCTATGTCAGATATACAAGGTAATCTGTGCAATTTCACAGTTACATATTTACTTTGAGATTGTTAATTTAGTTACAGCAAACAGCATCATTCATCACATTGAATTTATATTGTCAATTTGAGTTTTTATCGTGTCATACTCTTAAATTTTTAATTTTTAATTTGCTTTGGTTTCATGCCATTTTTAAGAAATATAAGCATACGATGTTTATCAATGCTTTTAAGTTTATATATATTTAAGCAAAGTTATTATAAATACAACTTAAGCCAAGGTTGGAAGCTAAGAAAACTCTCTCTTCCTAAGAAACCATGACATATTAGTCAAGCTAGAGAGACAATGAACATCCCTTTTCAAGAGGTTACCCCTTGTTTTCAAATATATTCTCCATAAAGCAGCAGGAGGAGGCACATAGCTGACTTCAGAAGAAGGCATCCTTTGTAGGAGCCTGTATTGGTGTTTCTCTCAGATTCCCTTTATTAGACCAGTTCCCCTGTCTCTCAGCTACTGTGAATGATGGCTGCTAAGGACTCATGGCTGCCCTCTTCTCTGGAGAAATGGTGTCAGACAAAAGAGAAATCACATAAGAGAATACACTTTCCTCTCCCAGCCAAGGACACTCCACAGTCATTGACTGGCTAACTTAAGGATACAAAACCCTAGGCCTCTTGACTCAAGGTGGGCTCATCTCAGTTAAAATTTATGCCCCAAAGCTCTCCAATGAGATTAACAAAAGCTAAACTCAAAATGAGATCACATCTTGCCTAGCTTCTTTTCCTTCTTTGCTTTACTTGCTCTT
>NW_006975255.1:0-7573 GCF_000164805.1 Carlito syrichta | reverse complement strand
TCAACTTGTAGAAATTCATATATCTAAGTAGTTGTATTTAATTTATTTTTCTAGGTATGCTAGATCACAATTTGGACAAAGATCTCAGAGAACCAGATGCTAGGAACCACCAGGTGTCTCTTACATGATAATTTTTACAAAAACGAACTTTGGAATTTCTCCATTAATTTTATATTGAGATATAAGGAAATAATCTTACAAAATGCATTTCTACATTTAGAGTGTACTTTATAGCTTGCCTACTAGGTTATTGTGTGTGTGTCTGCGTGTATGAGAGAGAAAAAGAAAGGGAGAGAGAGAGGGAGGTGTTAAGATTTACTTGATGGTGTGGTTTAGTACTAACTAACTAACTATTTAGTTTAAATTTCTTCCAGGTTTAAATATCTGGGGTTTCTCCAAAGCAAATTGTCTTATTTGTTTGCTTTTCTCTTTTTCCAGGTACTCGGGATCTTGTAATTGATTATTTCTTCCTTTTTGAGTTAGTTATCTTGAAAGCTCAGGGACAAATTGGGAGTTATGTTAGTAATACAATAGGCTTTATGGCATGATTTCCATAAGCCACCAGATTTATTGCTTTTTCTCATTCTTATTTTTCTTTGATTTCCATTATCTTTTTTATTAATATTTTCCAGTGGTACTATATCCACATAACTTATATAAAATCCCTTTAAGAGCAGCAAATCAGCATGTATGTGTAGTATTAAACTTCATCTGATAGTATTTTTCGTTATCACATTTTTTCTAAAATAGTGCTTCTTTGCAGTGAATGGTACTTCTTTTTCACCACAGGTGAGATTAACTTTAAAGATCAAAAGATTTTCTGACTTCAAAGATCATCTGAAGCATCCTTTTATCTCTAGAATTTTACCCCCAAATTGTTACAGATCAACAGCCATGTTTTTGCTGACGTTTATGTTTTGATAGATGACGGATGTTACCTATTAGCTATACATAAGGACACTCACCTAGGGATAATAAGATCAAAGAAAAATTATACCCGATGGAGTTAAACAGGCAAGAAAGATTGTATTCAAGTTTACTGCAATAGGGGTCAAGACTAGATTAACTGGAGAGGGAGACTGAACCCAACTCTGCTGGATCAAAAGGCAGGAGGGTTTTTAAGCACTTGGGGTGAGGAAGGGGGAAGGTACTGGAGGATTCTGGGGATAGGTTGGTGAATGGGATCTGTAAATGCTAGTTGGTACTTTTTGAAGTTAAGTTCCTACTCTCTCACAGAGATTGGATGACAGGGACACTATCTTGTTTGATGACCACACTTCAAGGGGATGGCTACCAGGTCCTTGAGAAAGATATTTCTGGGTTGTAAAACTCACAAGGGGCTGGGAGGTGATCTAGATCTCAAAGGAACAGGACAGAGGAAGAAATTGCAATTACAAGCTTTCTAAAGTAAACGTTCTAAGGAAAGGAAGGTCAGGTGTCTAAAGTCAGGAAAAAACCTGTCTAAAGTTTAGTAAAGCTAGGGGGAAACTTAGGCCATCTCGATGAGTAGCCAATCTATCTCAGTAGACAACACTATATTAGTTTTACCATATATTTGGACCCATAGAAGGAAGTAGTAGCTTGGTCTTTTCAAAGATATACTTAATATTTAGAGCATACATTTTAAGGATAGTGCGATGATTTACATGTGGCATTATCCCATCCCTCTCTATAGTTGTTCTATCTTCCTCCCAAGTGGTCAAAACCTACTCTTAGCTCTACTGAGATTTCCTGAGTCTATCTTCGGTCACCACTACTCACACTTAGTCTCAGGTAGTCACTGCATCTTGAAGCTTCAGTTGCTAAATTTACCTAAATTGACAATTTTATATCCAAGACATTCAAGCAGCCTTTTCAGGGTTGTTCTGAGAAATGAAATGCACATGCATGGCCCCTGGAAAATAATAGTTAAGAGGTGTGTTTTTCATTGGTTTAATCTTTTACAAATTTTTTTTCACTCTTCTTACTAGCCCCTACAACCCTTCTTTTTCTTGTTACAGGCTTTCATCTTGTTTCCTTGTCTCCCACCCAGCATCTCTGCTAATAGCAACACGCTCATCTCTGTGCCCATGAGCCCAGCATAACACTATCCTTTGCTCTCCTAATCTGCCCCTAACTCTGCCAACTTGTACACACACACATCCCAGTTCTGATTCCCTCCTACAATTCTACACTCCTTAGCACTGAGGAAGGAAAGATAGTCCAGTCTCATGAGTTACAACAGTAGAATCATTCCTGGCAACTGTAGATTAACAGAGGTACTGTCGGGTCCCTGGTGCATCCTACACCTGAACAAACACTCACAGAGTCCTGGGATTCTGACAGTAAAGAGAAGACAAAGGAAGGCAGACACAAGACAGAAAAAAACTACAAAATCAACGATGGTACCAAGGAAACAGGTGGAGAAACAGAATGAGAAGTAGCTTAAAACTAAAAGTAGGAGAGAAGTTTTGTTTGTGTTTTATTCGGTTTTGTTTTGCTTTCAAGAATTCAAGGCTTGGAAAGTTCCAGCATGAAAGAAAGTGGAGGGACAGTACTTGGTGATATTTGCCTTGGGGAAGCACAGGAGAATGGACATTCTAATAGGAAGAGACTATAAAGCTCCCAACAATAAAGCATCTAAATAGTTTCCCCCCTTTTTTTTCAGGTCTCCACTTCTATACATGCCTATTGGCAAAATAACTGAATCCTTGGTTTACTGAACAAAGTGAGGCTCTTGAAGACATTTCTGTCTGCCTAAATCCCTCCTCCAATCTGTTCTTGTACCTATTCTCTTCAACATACCTCCCATTTCAAAGGAATATCTTACCCAGTTATTTGAGGGGTATTCCTCAAATCTCTTTCCTCCTTTATTCCTTTTCTTTTTCTTCAACTTTCTGTTCCTATAATTAGCATCCTTTCTCTTTAGAAGCAATATCCACTATGTGCTCAGCAGAGTAAAAAAATGTTTGTCGGCCGAATACATATAGCAACTCTGTTCTAAATATTCGAGAAGCTATTACTATCATCTTGTATAATGTGCACTAAGAAGAATTTAATGTATGTAAAATAAGAATGATAGAATAATGGGAGTAAATACTAAGTACACGGGAACAATGTCACATTACTTGTGCATACTCTGCCATGACAATAACTTCATGAACGTTTTATAATAAAAGATAAACTGAATAATGACCCAAATAAAATTTTAATGTTCTTTCATTTTAAGTCTATTCAGTGCTTATTATGCCTAGTCTTTTAAAAGAATGAAAAAGTACTTTCCATTATTCACAAGAGAATTACATTATTGTGAATACTATTGTGCAATTATTCCACACTCTTCTGTGATACTCAAGCAGTTCCAAATGGTCAATAGAAAATAGGATTTTGAATGATGAGGAAGTCACATAACAATAAGCAGGGATGGTTCCGAGAGAATATTCATTACTAGGAGACAATGAAAATTTGTTTATGGAAGAGTTGGTCACAGAGTCAAAACTGGCATTTTCCCATGAAATCAGTATATTTCTCCCATTAAACTTTTAATGACTTGGATATAATGCATATTTAATTCATGGATCACTGCTGCAATATTGTGTCAGTATGTACTTAGGGAGTCTTCAATGTATGGATTGCTGCAGTGACATCCTGTAATGGTCTCTCATCTATCAAGTTAATGCATATTATCATAGAACACTAACACACGGGTTATTGATAAGATACTCCACAACCTATACTTTACAAGGAATTGCTGGCAAGCCCTTAAAAATTATTAGTAATAAAATTAACAAAAAGCCGGGCTCAGTGGCTCAGCCTGTAATCCCGTGCCTTGGGAGGCTGAGGTGAGTGGATTGCCTAAGCCCGTGGGTTCGAGACCCGCCTGGGCAACTTGGCGAGACCTCATCTCTATAATAAATCAAAAAATTAGCCAGGCATGGTAGCGCGCGCCTGTAGTTCCCGCTACTTGGAAGGCTGGGGCGGAGGGATCGCCGGAGCCAAGCAGGTTGAGGCTGTGGTGGCCGGGAGCGGCCACTGCACTCCAGTCTGGGCAACAGAGTGAGACTCCAACTCAAAAAAAAAAAATTAACAAAAAACAGAATTAGTTGCTAAGATGTTTTAGAAAAAGTATTCATAAAACATGAGCTTTCTCTAATTTCCCTCTATGCTTACCTAAGTGACCCTTGATTGTATCCTAAATTCTATTTTATTGTAATGTATATTTAACTCTGTTGCTTCTTTTGTCAATTAACGTGGATCATTTTCTTAGATTGTTTTATAGAAATAAACTGATATGGGTTGAGTAACTAGGAAGTGGGAGGCCTGGTGAATTAAATACTCCAAGATGACTATATGTGGTAAACTGAGTTTAATGCCCATCAACCCTCCTCCAGGCAATGGCAAAAATTCTACTCTATATTAAGCTGAGAATTTCTGCTGGCATATCATTATTATTAAAAGATATTCATGAGGTGGGAGGGGAAGGGGGCGGGTAGTTGCCTGCAGGAGGCAGCCAATGGTCATGTGACCGGAAGGGCTCCTGACGGACGCCATCCCTCCTCGGCGTGGCCCGAGCGCCCCGCCCGACCCCAGCCATGGGGTGCTGCTACAGCAGCGAGAACGAGGACTCGGACCAGGACCGAGAGGAGCAGAAGCTGCTGCTGGACCCTAGCAGCCCTCCAACCAAAGCCCTCAATGGAGCTGAACCCAACTACCACAGCCTGCCTTCCGCTCGCACAGATGAGCAGGCCCTGCTCTCCTCCATCCTCGCCAAGACAGCCAGCAACATCATCGATGTGTCTGCTGCAGACTCCCAGGGCATGGAACAGCATGAGTACATGGACCGAGCAAGGCAGTACAGCACCCGCCTGGCTGTGCTGAGTAGCAGCCTGACCCATTGGAAGAAGCTGCCACCGCTGCCATCTCTCACCAGTCAGCCCCACCGAGTGCTGGCCAGCGAGCCCATCCCCTTCTCCGACTTGCAGCAGGTCTCCAGGATAGCTGCTTACGCCTACAGTGCACTTTCTCAGATCCGTGTGGACGCAAAAGAGGAGCTGGTTGTACAGTTTGGGATCCCGTGAAGAGAGGGGTCCTGGGACAGCTCTTCTCCTCTCTTCACCCTGTCTCCACCCTGCCTCCCCTGGCCCCCAGCCTCACTGCGGCTTATACAGTACCCTAACCTGCTACTAATCACAGCGAAGAATGTGGAGGAGGAGAAGAGCAAGACTAGAAGCCTGAACAAGTGAGGATGGTGCAAGGGAGGGTAGAACCATTTGGGACTGGCCTTTGAAGACCTGGCCAGGGGTGGACTGGGGCCAGAAGGACAGGGCCTGGTATGTCTTCACAGTCATTGGGAAGATGGAGATACCACTTTGGAGGAGTGATCACCAGGAGACCTAGGGGGATCCCCTACCTACCCTTTCTCTTGGCCTCAGAGTCACTCCTGCACCCTTCTCCCTGATTTGGTGCTCACACGCACCTCACTAGGGTTTGTGACCAGGGTCTAGAATGAGCTTGAATTTGAATGAATTGAGTTTGTATTTCTAGCACCCTGGGTTTTTATATGTTTGGTCTTTTTTTCTTTTTGTTTTGGTTTGTCACCCTCGATAAAGGAAGTATATTCATCTGTAAAAAAAAAAAAAAAGATATTCATGAGCCTCCTTTTTATACAGAAAGTACAGCAAAGACTCTATTTGATAATGCAGTCGCGCATTTTAAATTCCTCATAAAGTTAAATTCAGCCTGTTCTCAATTGATAGTTATTCAAGAAAAAAAGTTTACATTATTTTTTATTTATTTATTTTTTTGAGTTGGAGTCTCACTCTGTCGCCCAGACTGGAGTGCAGTGGTTGCTCCCGGCCACCGCAGCCTCGACCTGCTGGGCTCCAGCGATCCCTTCGCCTCAGCCTTCCAAGTAGCCGGAATCACAGGCATGTGCTACCACACCCGACTGATTTTTTGATTTACTGCAGAGATGAGGTTCACTGCCCAGGTGGGTCTTGAACCCGTGGGCTCAGGCAATCCACTCACCTCAGCCTCCCAAAGGCGAGGGATTACAGGCTGAGCCACCGAGCCCGGCTAAGTTTACATTATTAAAAATGGCAATCAATAAGTCATAAAGATATGTATAAGACATATATAACACTCCTCTCACTTGTTTTCACTCACTTGTATCTGACTCTTATTTCATGTTTATAAGACAAAATCTATATTACTCTTATTCATTAATAAAAACAAAAGAACAAACATGATAAAAAGAGAACAAACAACTCATTCATACAATAACACAGACGGATCTAAGATGAATTTTTAAGTAAAAGGAGAAATAAGTGAAACACAAAAGTCTACATATTTGTGGTTCTCTGTATATGACATTCTGACAAAGGTAAGACTAAAAGGATGAAAAACAGATTGGTGGTTGCTAGAGGCTAGGTGTGAGAAAGGGGTGGGATACAAACAGGATGAGCAAAAAATGAGATGATCAAATACTTATCTTTTTCTTTTTTTGAGTCAGGGTCTCAGTCAGTTGGACAGGTTGAAGTGCAGTGGCATGATCATAGCTTACCACAGCCTCTATCTGCTGGGCTCAGGCAACCCTTTTGACTCAGCCTTCCAAGTTGCTGGGATTACAGGTGTGCACCACCGTGTACAAATTTTTGTTGTTGCTGTGTTTTTACAGATAAAATCCTGCTATGTTGCCCAGACCGTCTTGAACTCTTGGGCTCAAGTCATCCTCCCACCTTGGCCTCCAAAAGTGCTGGCATCGTAGACATGAGCCACAAAACCCTGCCTAATTTTGTATAATTATTATAGTGGTGGAAACATTATGCATTTTCCAAAAAAACACAGAACTTCCATCTGTAAAGGGAGGTAGTGGGATCTAGGAAGAACCATCGGGATGAGAAAGCTGATGCATATAAAACTTAAATAATATGGTCCTGTACACACAGGTAATAAGTGCAAGAACTTGGATTCTACCTTATTGGAAAAAACCTACTTCGTAAATCAAAATCCTCATATCATAACCCATTTATAAACTAATTTGATATTATAAACTATATTACCTGAAAACTCTTATTCAAGTCTTCCTTTGTCTTTAACATTTTGTACACTGCTGAAAATTACATTTGTCTCAACTTTGTTTTTACTTACAGAAAAAAAATTCCCTAAATTCTATTCATTTCAGAACATCCCTACTACTATTACCATTCACTTTATAGATACACATGTATATGTGTGGTTTTTAAATATTTTTATATATTTATTTATATTTGTACTAACCGTACTCATACACTATATGTTTTGGTATCTCAGAAGTTCTGCATTTTTTTTTTTTGCTTCAGTTAGATGCTTACTTGGTTTGACCTTGAATCCTATAATCCAAGTATCAGCAAACAATTTCTATAAAGGACCAGGAAGGAAATATTTTCAGTTTTATGGGCCACAGTTTTATTTGTACCTACTCAAATACTGCCATTGTAGGCAGCCATAGACAGAAGTGAAGGGACATTGGAAAACTTGGCCCACTGGGCTTAGATTGGCAGGTCCAATCATAAACCTTAATATACATAACCCACCTTACATATAATGAAAAGAC
>NW_006975254.1:0-6964 GCF_000164805.1 Carlito syrichta | reverse complement strand
TTCAAACTCCAAGTAGGTTGGGCCTTGCCACTGCTTGAGGCCCTTGGCATTTACAAGAGGAGGGAGATCTACTTTGGTGGAAACTCCAAAAACAACACAATTTTTTCTCAATTAGAAAGACCGAAAGTTCAGGTTGGGGCTGAGAGTGAGGTGGAGGGAACACGAAGGAAGGTTGTTGGGGTGCTGGGAAGAGGGGGATGGGGAGCGAGACTTGTCACACGAGTACTTGCCTTGTGCTTTGCAGAGAAGAGCGGAAGGGCCAGTCACTGCCTTCAGGTGAGCCAAGAGGACAAGGCAGTGCGGGCTTGGGGACCATATCTGACGCTGTTGAGTGTAGATAGAGGGCCAACCCCCTTCCGGCTCTCCTTGAGATGTGTGAATATGGCACAGACATGCTTATTCCAGAAGTAGCTGAATACGATTCGAGTGTCATTGGGACCCTGCATGCCGGTCCTTACCCTGAAGCTGGAATCCCTCCTCAGATCTGTGTTGGTTCACTGCACCCTCTCGGCTTGAGTGGCACGGCCTCTCCTAGGCTCACTTCCTCAGGGGCTGAGCCGTGACGCCTGCCTCCATTCATCACAGCACCCACCCGGAGCCTCCACTTCTGAGGCCGTGCCCTGCCCCGGGCTCCCCTGAACACCACCTTCCCACCCCCTCACCTCTGCCCCGCGTTCATGTGAAACAGATTGTTTCATACTTCACACCCTTCCAGGCACAAAGAAAAGGAGGGTGTTGGGGCCCGTTCTCTGAGCCAGTCCATTTCCATCCTGTTCTGTACACTTCCTCCTTCCCTCTGGCTTTTTCCTTGCTATCGTGGAGGTCGTTCCAGTTTTGGGGACAGACAGTTCTCCTCCTTGACCCACCACAGTACATTACTGGGTAGAGCCTTGTTAGCCGTATGGAAATGGAAGGGAAGTAGGGAAGCCTCTGCACTCCCTACTGTGGGTCTTTTTAGCTTCAACTAAAATGCAGGTGCACTAGGTGACCACTTGTCACACTGGTCAGCAGACTTACTTGGGAAAGTTAAAAGGGAAAACACAGATAGCATGGGGGCAGCCTCGGGCTATTTTCTTCCACGGGCATCACCCAGGCACTTCCCCTCACATCCTTCAAGAGCTATTCTCTTTGGCCCCCAGGGGACAGCTCAGGAGAGAGAAAATAAGACTGTCACTGGACAAGTAAGGGAGCCACTCTGTCTTAGAAGCCTCGTGTGTCACCAGAGCCAGCATCTCTTATAGCAACTCTGTGGAGTTACTTTTCAGGGTTCTTGCAAAACATCTAATTGCAAGAGTCGTGGCCCCCAGGGAAGCCCACAGCATGACGTCTCCACCAGGTAGAAATAGAATCTGTAACTACAGTTCCTCCCAGTTGAGATGTTGTTCGCCAATTAAGGATCATGTTGTTATAAGCAATGTTGCTAGGTAACATAGTTCATAGACACCATCTTTCTCAGGTTTCCAGGGGAACAGAGCTAGAAAATTAACCAAAGATCTAATCCTCATGCAGAGGGGAAAGAGTTGTGTTAAACTCTTCAAATATTGCTTTCCAGGACACAGAATGTCTTGGAAGCTGAGTGATCTGGATAAATCATATAACTTTATATCTTGGAATGTCCTGAGTAGCTATCTGGTTTATCTTGTATTTTTAAATGAGAAAACTGAAACCAGAAAAGGGGAGTCACTTGTTCACAGATACAAGATGAACTAATGAGAGACACTGGACTGGCCCTTAGGTTCCTGCCTCCTATTTCAGGGAGTCTCTCATTTCTTGAAGGCCACACTTTTTTTTAACCCTCATAGAGAGGAGGTGGGGAACATAAAGATGCTTTAGACCTTCTTCTGGTCTATAGCAACTCTTGCTTGGTGAGGCTGATAGACGGAAACACTGACATCTCTCTGTCCTTGGCAGTGGCCACTGGTTGCCCTGATCAGAGCCCTGAGCTGCAGCCCTGGAACCCTGTCCATGACCAGGACCACCATGTTCACATTAGCCAGGCAGCACACTGCTGCTCACCACTTCTGCCACGGGCTACTCCATCCACATCACAGAAGGAGGTAAGCCAGTACCTCCATTCTGCTCCCCCTTCCCTCCACTCCCTTGAGCCTAGCAGATAGGGTGCAGGTTGCCATGACTTCAGATGGATGGAGTAAGTATCACATGTTTTGGGCTCATGTCAGAGCTTCTGGTTGTTTGAGATAACTGTCAGTCTGAACTCTTAGAAATGGCTGGTTGGAGGTACAATCTCAGTGAAAAGAGGCTTTATAGAGGAAACTCCTTATTAGTGCCATAGGCAGTCCTGCTTATCTTACTTTCAGAGGCTTGTTCATTAAGTGCAGTACGTGTAGGGATGGCAGTTACCCAGATGGGCATTATTCACACCTTGCAAAGCAGAGAGAAGAGAAAATTAATCACAGTGGGTCCTTCATATCCATGGGTTCTGTATCCATAAATTCAGATTTCTTTTCTTGTCATTATTTCCTAAAAATACAGTTTAACAACTATTTATATAACATTTACATAGTATTAGGTATTGCAGGGAATCTAGACATAGTTTCAAGTGTATGGGAGAATGTGCGTAGGTTATATGCAAACAGTATACCATTTTATATCAAGGACTTAGGCATCTGTAGGTTTTAGTGTCTGACGGAGGTGCTGGAACCAATCCCTCATGAATGTCAAGGGACAACTGCACTCATAAGCACAGCAAGCACAGGAATGTTTGGAAGATGTGCCTTTTTTGCCTGCCTGGATGAGATGGAGGTCTGCCCTTGGCTCTGCTGTAGCCTTACCCTTGACACCTGTGTTCTTTATATATATATAATACATATACATATATATACACAATATATATATATATACACACACACACACACATATATATATGAATATATACATATATATACACACACACATAAATCTTCCAAAAGTTTGCATTTAATTAGCAAAAATATATTTTATAATGCTTATAAAGCATTAAATCAAAATCCAAGTGGAATCTGCTATTTCATGTAAAATTTAAATAGTTAATCGCACAGGACATCTGATGAGAAACTTTGGAATAGAATCAGTGATATTTTATGCCCAAGAAAAATCCAAAACAACAGTAAGTCTGCACAATTTCGAAATCATGTGAAGACGAAAGCTCCAGAAATGTTCTGTCTAATCCTTCTCAATCTCAAAGCCTCAACATTATTGTCATGGAACTATTTAAGTGGACAGGTGTGAGGATGTTTAAGAGTAAATTTCAAAGGTGTCTTGTGTCTTTTAGTTTTCCCCACACAATGACTGCATTTTAGCACAACTAATGGTGCTAATCCTCACCCCACTCCTCCCTCTTCAGGGAACTCGTCACTAGACCACAGTGAGCCAATCGTTTTGTGAGCCCGGCACATCCTGATTGACAACAGAGGACAGATGCATGCTGGGAGCACCCTCTGTCCTTTCCAGGGCAATTTCAGCATCGTTTTCTATGGAAGGTGGGTAGACCACTCCTGTGGGCCAAATGCTGCCCTTGGTTCTGACAGGAAGCCGAGAGGAGGCCAAGAGGGCGAGGCTTTAAAATAGGAACACCATTTTATTCTCCAGATGGAGACCATGGACAAGACAGACATGGTGCTCGGGTGAGCTGGGGAAGTCCATGAGGTGTGTCATTGATCGGGGCCTGGGGACTGCGCTTGTGTTATAGAAGTCACTGCCAGATTTGCAGCTACCTTCTAACCAAGTCCTGCTCTGGGAAGCTCTGCAGGCATTTCTTTAATGGGCTATGATGAATGAGATTTGGGAGCATGCCATGTGGTATTTGCCTCTGGCTGTGTTCCCTCTTTAAGCTCCTGAGAGTGCTAAGAAGTAATAGCAAGAACACACAGGGTATACAGTGCATGTCCAGGTGGTTCCACATCTGATATGGACCAAAATAGAAAACACTCAGAACTGAAAAGAAGAAATGCCAACCTGTGCACTAATAATGAGTATGTCCGCCCGGCCCTGTGGACATCATTTTGTCTGACTGAAGAAGACCAGGTGGCTAGTGTTATTTTTACCGACCTTAGGCGATCACCAGAAGTGTGACTTGCTCTGCAGTGTCCCCAGTGGGAGTGAGGGAGCAGCGACTCCCAGGTCCCCTCTGGGTTCAGCGTCCAGTAAAGAGGTGTGTCTGGGGTGCTGTTTTCTCTCACAGGGCTGATGAGGGTGTGCATCCATATCCCTACTTTGGCCTAAAGTACATTGGAGTTGGAAGAGGGCAGCACTCTCAAGCTGCATGGACAGAAGAAGTTCTCCTGGACGTTTCTGAACAAGACCCTGCACCCGTGGGGCCTGGGGGAAGGAGGCTATTTTTTCGAAAGGAGTTGGGGCCACCACGGAGTCATCGTTCATGTCATCAACCCCAAATCAGGCACAGTCATTCATTCTGACCGGTAAGGTTGCCTTCACTGAAATGCATGCTCATTTATGCAACATAGACTTATGAGCTCATGCCTGGGCCAGGTGCTGCTCTGGGTGAGAACAGCAGTGACTGAGACAGGTGGGAATTCTTGTCCTCAGGGAGGTGTTTCCTTCACTGGGCATTTGCCTAAACCACACTGAATTGAATACGAACAGACATGCATTCACATGCACACAACAAAGTTTCAGATAATGATAACTGGCAATGGGGACGGGGGAGGGGAGACACAGCAAAATCGTAGAAAAACCGGAAAAAAAATCACTTTGGATAAGGTGATCAGGAAGGCTGGTGTGTAAGGAAACAAGATTTGAGCTGAGATCTGCCTGTTGAGGATATGTCAGAAAAAGAGTGTGCAAGACAGAGAGCAGCAAGTGCCAAGAGCCACAGGTGCGAAAGGGCACGATGCCCTCCAAGGACGCAAAGGCCACCAGAGGGGCGGGAGTGCAGCGGGTGATGGGAAAGTGGCGCGTGATCATGTGGCAGTCACAGGCAGGGACGGGGGCAGGACCTTGAAGGCCACAGTAAGGTGGTGGGTTTATTCTAAGTGGGACGCCAAGCCCCTGCAGGGCTTTAAGAAGGGCATGATCTGAAGTGGAAGAACATTCTGGCTGCTAGGTAGAGAATGGATTGATTGTGGAGACAAAAGTAGAGACAGCAGAGGGGGTTAGGCAGCTTCTCCTGTGGTCCAGGCAAGAGATGGTGGTGGGGAGAACTCAGGCAGAAGCCATGGCAGTAGAAATGGATCAACTTGAGGGATTCTGGGAATGCAGGATGGGCAGGTCTCCCGCTCCCCACCTCAGCCTCTTCTCTGGCTCTGACACCTTCTACAGAGGCTGGATCTGCCCTCAGCTCCCACGGACTCTCATCTTGGCCCTTCAGAGGTGGCCCCAGGCCATTCGGGGGGGGGGAATGACATAACTGAGTGGACTAGCAGAGACAGAGCTATCCTCAGACCGCTGGGAGGAGGAGACACAGGACTCCCCAAGAGCAGGGCAGGAGTGCTGAGTGTCACTGTGATGGCAGGCAGCAGGCACCAGCTGTGGTGGAGGTGGGGCAGCGGGAGCTGAAGTGCTTGCTGGCGCTCAGGGATGAACAACCTCTGCCCTCCAGTGAATATTAGTAACAGTAATACAATCACTGCACTTTGTGCAAAGCAGTGTTCCTCACCTTACCTGTCACTGCATTTAGTCTTCATAAGCATTCCGTGAGGCAAGTTCTGTCATCCCCATTAAACAGATGAAAGCATGGAGGCCAAGTTTGCTCAGTCACAAGATTGGCCTGTGTCAGAGATGGGATCTGAACCCAGGTCTGCCAGGGCCCTTCACACGGTATTGCCTCCATGGGTGTCTTGGTGACAGTCACCTGCCTTGGCCTGGACCTGAGCAAGCCTGAGACCATTGGGAACAACTGAAGGCTTGATTGATGCAAAGTGTGTCAGAGACCCCTTGTCTCCACCCTAGAGAGGAAGGTCTCCTCAACCATGTGCTGGCTTCTTGGTGCTGCTTCTTCAATAATACCGTATTGTTATTTGTGGGCTGCAACTTGAATTCGTTACTAGCCGGGTGCCATGGCTCATGCCTGTGATCCCAGCACTTTGGGATGCTGAAGCGAGAGGATTGCTTGATCCCAGGAATTTGAGACCAGCTTGGGCAACATAGTGAGATCTCATCCACAAAAAAATTAAAAAGTAATGAGCAGCACAGTGGTAGGTGCATGTAGTCCCAGCTACTCAGGAGGCTAAGGCGGGAGAATCACCGGAAGAAAGTTGAGGCTGTGGTGAGCTGTGATCGTGTCACTGTACTCCAGTCTGGGCGACAGAGTGATACTCCAACAACAGCAACAAAAACCATTTAATGTAGTACTGAACTAAATAATGAGAAGTGGTCCTGACAGCATTGTGGGGGTTGCAGAGACAAAATGGCAACTTGCTCTAAATATCCTTTGCCTGAGGTATGTGCTGGAAACCTCAAGAATTCCATGGCTGAATGGGTATGAGTAATAATATTAATAAACACACACACACAGTTACATAAACGAGGCTAAAGTCATCTGAGGTTACCCGGAGGAGCAGGAACGGAGGTCAGGAAGGCAGCAGGGATTTGATTAGGTGGAGATAGGATGGGGATGATGATGAAGACTGGAGGGGGAGGTCTTCGGGCCCTGAGAAGCGCTGGGCTTGCAGCAGACGGTTCCTGGGAGGGGCGGGGAGGATGTGAGTTAGGAGGAATTGGACCCGGTTCCGCAGACAGCTGAAAACAAGTTTAAGGCCTCAGGAGCACCTATCTAGTCACCACCCGCACCACCATTGTTTTTCTTTTCAAAGCCTCCTTAGCGACTCATGCTGACTTATTTTCCCAGATTCATCTTTGAACTCTTTTGTTTAAGTTCCAAGGCACATTCTTTTGGAATTTCCATTGTAATTGTATAAAACCTTTATACTTATGTGGAGGTGAGTTGGGATCCTTACAAAACTGTGTCTTTTGTCACCACGGATATAGATTTTCCTTTTTGAAATTT
>NW_006975253.1:0-739 GCF_000164805.1 Carlito syrichta | reverse complement strand
TCAGGAGGGGACCTGGGACAAGACCATCATTTACCACCAGCCTTGAAATTGTGGGCTCCGGCTATCCTCCCGCTCAGTCTCGGCAGTGGCCAGGATGACGATCATCTTGATACCAGACCCCCTTGTTTGAATGGGTGTGGAGACAATGTCTCCCTGAACTGTCCAGGCTGGCCTTGAGTTCCTGAGCTCCAGGCATCCTCCCACCTTGGCCACCCAGAGCACTGGGATTCCAGGCATGGGATGCTGTGCTAAGCTTTCTGGTTCATTTTCAACAAATGATCAAGAGTGGGCTCATGGTTCAGCCTCATCATTCCAGCCATTTGGGAGGCTGTGGCAGCATCCAGGCTGAGTCTGTGGACTGAGACCCATCCGTGCACCTCAGTGAGACCTTGTCTCTACACTCCATCTCAAATGAGCTGGGTGTGGTGGGGTGCGCCTGTCATTGTGGCTCTTCGAAAGGCCTGGGAAAGGCTCACTGAAATCCGGCAACCTGAGGCTGTGGTGGCCAGGAGCGAGAAACCGCCCTCCAGCCTGGGCTATGGAGTGAGATTTCAACTCAAAGAAAAAGAGCAAAAAAAGAAAAGGAAGAAGAGCATCCATTTGTGTATGGAGTTGGGATCAACGTGAACAGACAGAGATCTTTTCGGAAGGAGGCTACAAGCTTGGACCTAGAGTTCCTGAAAGATGGTGGATCAGAAGACAATTTGGCTGTGGCTTTGAGAGGCTGAGACAGGGGACA
>NW_006975252.1:0-689 GCF_000164805.1 Carlito syrichta | reverse complement strand
CCACACACCAAGACTCACCCAAGTACATTGGCAAGACTCATCTCTGCATTCCAACCCAAGAAAGCTGTGCGTGATGGTGCGTGCTTGTCTTTCCAGCTCCTCAGAAGGCTGGGGAAAGGCTTGCCACTGCCCAGCTGGCTGAGGCTGTGGTGGCCGAAAAAGAGCCCCCGACTTCCAGGCTGGGAAATGGAGTGACAGTCTGACTCAAAAATAAAAGGAAAAATGGAAAAAAAGAAGAGGATCCATTTGAGTATGGAGTAGGGATCATCGTGAACAGACAGAGATCATATGGGAAGAGGGCCCCACGTTTTGACCTAAAGTTGCCGAAAGATGATGGATCAGAAGACAATAGGGCCGTGGCTTTGGGAGGCCAAGGCAGGTGACCGCTGGAGCCCATGAGTTCAAGACCAACCTGGGACATGTAGTGAGAGTTTGTCGCTACCCAGAACGCAAACACTGGTGTCACACGTGGTGGCGCCCATGATCCCAGCTACACGGGATGCGGTGCCCTCCATCCCAGGGCGTTCCTTTGCATCATCATCACCGATAGAACATGCAAGTCAAGTCCAGGCACCGTGGCTCACGGCCATTAGCCCCGTGCTCTGGGAGGCTAAGGTGAGAGGATACTTGAGCTCAGGGGTTGGAGACCAGCCTGGGCGACATGGGCAGGCCTAATCTCGGTGAGAAGT
>NW_006975251.1:0-4406 GCF_000164805.1 Carlito syrichta | reverse complement strand
CAGCAGGAGAATCAGGTCACCAACTACAGGGTCTCGGATCATCCAAAGGGAGGGGGCCTCATAGTGGGGCCCCAAGAGTGTTGTGGAGGCCAGGTGTGGGGGCTCACGCCTATCATCCTAGTGCTCTGGGAAGTGGAGGTGAGAGGATGACCTGGCCCCCAAGATCAAGACCTTCCCAGGCACCTTGGTGAGACTGCGTCTCTACAAGTAGTCAAAAAAATGAGCCAAACATGATGACGCATGCCTGTTGTCCCGGCCACTCAGGAGGCCATGGCAGGAGGATCACCAGAGCCCAACCAGTGGAGGCTGTGGTGGCCAAGAGCAGACCCCTGCCCTCCGGCCTGGGTGACACAGTGGGACTCAGACTCAGAATAACAATACCAACCACCATCACCACAACAACCAGAGGTCGGGTTCAGGGGTTCAGCCTGACATCCCGGCCTTTGGGAGGCCAAGATGAGTGGATGGCCTAAGCCTGCAGGTACGACACCAGCCCAGGACACTGGGTGAAACCTACTCTCAGCCATCAAAAATAAATCCAAAGATTAGCCTGGGGTGGTGGGGCAGGTCTGTGGTTCTAGCCACTCAGGAGGGCCGAGGCTGGAGGACCTCCAGAGCCTGGTAGGTGGAGTCCGTGGTGGCCGTGAGCATGTCCCTGCATTCCAGATGGGAGGACAGAGCAGGATTCCAACTCCAAATAATAATAATCACCACCACCTCCACCACCACAACCCCTGCCACCCAGCATGAGGAGTCACCCTCAGTGATTGGAGAGGAAAAGACACTTTCCAACCTGTCATTCATGGGAGGTTTGAAAGGTGGCCACCAGGCACATCCACCCCATGCCTTTGGCCACACTCCCCAAATGACCTGCCTCCACCCTCCACAATCTTGCCACTTGGCAAAGACCTGGGTGACAGCATGGAACATACGCACCCAAGCTAGGGTGCCTATCGGGCACAGAGCAAACAAGGCACTCCAGCAACACCATGGGCAGATGAGGTTCCAATCAACTTTCAGGTGGGGGAGGGCCCCTTCCTCTCCAGATCATTCCATTGTCCCTCGCTCACACACGGAGCTTTCCCTGGGGAGCCATAAACGCCCATTGTGATGCACGTGGGAGGCATCTTTTTTGTTGCCAGAGTCTCTATCAGCCAGTCTGGGGCACAGTGGCACATTCATGGCTCCCAGGAACTCCACCTGCGGGGCTCAGGTGGTCCTCCCACTTCGGCCCCCAAGCAGCTGGGACTCCAGGTATCACCACACCTGACTTGATTTTGGGGACCTATCACCGAGACAAGGTATGGTCATGTCGCCTGAGTTGGTCTCTGGCCCCTGGGCTCAGACAACCTCCTGCCTCAGCCTCCCAGGGTGTGGTGCTGAAAGCTGTGAGCCACGGTGCCCAGCCAGGACACGCACGTTCTGTAGATGGTGGTGACGAAGAGGAATGCCCCAGAATGGGGACCACCACATCCCATGTAGTCAGAACTGCAGGCTCCACCACATATGACTCCAGTGTTGGTGTTCTGGGTAGCGATGATGTCTTGCTATGAGGCCCAGGTTATTCCCGTGTGGACCTTTCTTTTGGGAGCCATGGGCATCTATTGTGATGCACATGGAAGGCTACTTTTTGGGTGCTGAGGTCTCTATCTCCAGGCTGGGGTGTGGAGGCACAATTGTGGCTCACGTAGCCTCAACCTGTGGGGTTGAGGTGGTCCCCCTGCCTCGGCCACCGAGCAGCAAGGACTCCAAGGGCCACCACATCTAACTCGATTTTGGAGACCTCTAGCCTAGACAAGGTCTGGCCACATCACCCGGGCTGGTCTCCCAACCTGGGACTCAGGCAGCCTCCTGCCTCATCCTCCCAGGGCATGGGACTAATGGCCGTGTGTCATGATGCATGGCCAGGACTTGCATGTGCTGTTGGCAGGGGAGACGCAAAGGCATTCCCTGAGATGGAGGCCACTGTATCCCATGTAGCTGGGACTGCGTGTGCCACCACGCGCAACTAGAGTGTTTGCATTCCAGGGAGCAACGAGGTTTCACTACATGGCCAAGGCTGGTCTCGAACTCCTGGACTCCAGTGGTCCCCTGCCTTGGCCTCCGAAAGCCACAGCCCGAATGTCTGCTGATTCACTGTCTTTCAGGGACTCTATGCCCAAGGTTGTGGCCTCCTTCCCCATTCTCTGTCTGTTCACGAGGATCCCGACTCCATATAAAAATGGATGCACTTCTGTTCTTTCCTTTTTTTTTGAGTCAGTGTCTCACTCCATCGCCCAGACTGGAGGGCAGTGGCTCGCTCCCAGCCACTACACCCTTGGCCCACTGGGCTCTGGCAAACCTTCCTCCACAGACCTTCTGAGGAGCCTGAACCACAGGCGCATGCCACTACACCCTGTTAATTTGGGAATAAGGATAGAGACAAGGTCTTGCCAAGTTGCCTGGGTGCATCTCAGACTCGCGGCCATGAGTAGGCAGCTGGCGTTGGCCTCCCGATGTGCTGGGATGATGAGGTTGAGCCCTCGAACCTGGTCTTGGTCCTTCATCGATAACGAATCAGAAGGCCAGGCGTGACAGCCAAAGTCTGGAATCTCCATGCTTTGGGAAGCCATGTTGGGCTAATAGCTGTAGATCAGGAACTCAAGACCTGTCTGGGCCATGCAGGAGACTCTGTATCCACAACCATCCAAACAGGTCTGGGGTCATGGTGCCTGTCGTCCCGGGCACTCCAGAGGCTGAGGCAGGAGGATCACTAGAGCCTGTGATTTCAAGGCTGGTGGTGAACGACGGTCGTGTCTCCAGGCCCCAGCCTGGACCACAGAGCCAGACCCTGTCTCCAATGGCATTAGAATCATACACAGATTCTCAACTGCTCATGGTGTGTTCAAAGGAAGACTGACTTTAGAGCCAGAAAAATGGCACTGGGGGAAAAGAAATGTCACCGGGTGAGGGATGTGTCACCAATTTTTCTTGACATAAGGTCCCCATTGCCAAGTCAGAGGGCCAGCCTGCCTGGGGCACATTTCTCACCCTGGAGAGGAAAACCAGCAGGAACTCCACCAAGGAGGCTCAGGAACTCCTGCACTAAAGTGGATACAGTCAATTTTGGGGGTTGGGACTGGAAGGTGTCAATTTTTGGGTAGCCCCATCTGTGGGGACAGGGGTGACGGGTGGAGGGCAGAAGGTTTGCAGGTGAATGTATTACTTTGTTGACTTAGATTTTCTTTCTTTCTTTCCTTCTTTCTTTCTTTCTTTCTTTCTTTCTTTCTTTCTTTCTTTCTTTCTTTCTTTCTTTCTTTCTTTCTTTCTTTCTTTCTTTTTTCCTTTCCTCACTAGGTTGCCCAGGCTGCTCTCCAACCACCCAACTCGGGCCTTCCTCTTGACCTCAGCATACCAATCACAGGCTTTCCATTTGGTAGACATTCTGGCCTTCCTGCCAGAATGTGTCTTGAAATGTGGGCCTGAGGCGAACCTCTCGCTGAGGCCTGCCTTCAGCCGAGGTTTTCTGGGTTTGAATTGGCATCGAGGTGGGGGCTTGCTGTGGTGTCCAGCCTGGTCTCAGCTCCCAGGCTCCGACCATATTCCCATCTTGTCTTCTCTGAGTGCTGAGGAGACAGGCTTGAGTCGCCATGCTGCCCCCCCATGGTAGTTTGAGAGTCACACCCTCCTTTTCAAGGAGGTGACAACTGGGAGGAGCAAGCAGAATCACCCTGGGGATCGAGGCAACTGGAGAGGTGGGTGCCCTGGTGGAGACATTCCCCTGAGCCAGGCACTCCCCTGAGGTGAACTCCAGGGTGACTCTGGCTGCCCTCTCTGGGGTCCCAGGTCATCTGAAGGGAGCAGGCCTCATCGTCAGAACCTGAGAGTGGTATGAAGGTTGGGTGGGTGGATCACACCAGTCACCCTGGCGCTTTGGGAGGCTGAGGTGAGAGGATGGTATTAGCCTCTGGGTTTGAGAGCAGCCCAGGCACCTTAGTGAGACCTCATCTCTACAAGAAACCAACAAAATGAGCCGAGCATGGTAGTGCAAACCAGTCCTTCCAGCCACTCTGGAGGCAGCGGCGGGAGGATCACCAGAGCCCAGCCTGTGGTGGCTGCGGTGGCCAAAATTGGGTCCCTGCTATTCAGCATGGGTAAGAGAGTGGGACTCAGACTCAGAATAATAGTACCACCCACCAACACCACAGCTCTGAGCCCAGCTCAGAGGCTCACTTGGCATCCTGGCCCTTCAGAGGCTGAGGCAAGTATACAACCTGAGCCTACGTGTTTGAGACCAGCCCTGGACACTGGGTGAGACTTCATCTCGGCCATAAAAAATAAATCCAAAGATTAGCCATGCTTGGTGGTGCAGACATGTGTTTCTAGCCACTCGGGGGTCCAGGCGGGAGACTGGCTCAGCACGGCAG
>NW_006975250.1:0-3643 GCF_000164805.1 Carlito syrichta | reverse complement strand
TGTTCCAGATGGAAGATGAGTTTGATGGCTTCCTCAGTTTCCCTAATTGGTAGCACTGATTCCTGAGTCCTTTCAGTTGATCAGTGGACAGTAATACATTTATGATTCATCTTATCTTTTGGGGCATTTTACAGTTTGACATTGAAGGATCACTTTCCCCCGTCATTGCACGCAAGAAAGCAAGGCCTTCTGAGACGGGCTCTGATGATGTAAGAATTGTTATTTTTTTTCTAATGTCATTAATTTATTGATACTCATACTAGTTTCCTACTTCTGTAGTATTCTTGTCAATTAGTCTCTATTTCCAACACCTTTTGTTTTATTTATTTTAATGCGGAATAGCAGTTATTTTAAAGAACAGGATCTATCATGTTTTCTGTGGTCACTTATTCACTTTTGTTTTAATGATTACTAAAAATTACTGTGAATGTACGTATTCTTGTATGATTAAAGTCTGAATTTCTAGATATTACCAACTGATCACCAAAAATGACAGCATTTACCTTTTTATGCACTGTTTCTCTAATTTAGGTTCTTAAATGTGTCAGTTCCCTGGATATATTCTTAAGTGGTCCTCAAAATTTTTAAAAATTGCCGAGCTCAGTGGCTCAGCCTATAATCCCACGCTTTGGGAGGCTGAGGTGAGTGGATTGCCTGAGCCCGCGGGTTTCGAGACCCTCCTGGGCATCTTGGCGAGACCTCATCTCTACAATAAATCAAGAAATTAGCCAGGCGTGGTAGCACATGCCTGTAGTTCCAGCTACTTGGAAGGCTGAGGTGGAAGGATTGCCGGAGCCCAGCAGGTCGAGGCTGCAGTGGCCAGGAGCATGCACTCCTGCACTCCAGTCTGGGTGACAGAGTGAGAGACTCCAACTGAAAAAAAAATTTTTTTTTAAATTGAGGTATAATTTACATAAATGAAATTCTGATATCTCAAGTTTGCAGTTCATTAGTTTTGACTTATGTACATTCATGTAACCCGCACTCAAGATAAAGCATTTCCATAAGTCCATAGAGTTACCTTGTGCTCCTTTTTTTGTTTGTTTTTTTGAGTTGGAGTCTCACTTTGTCACCCAGGCTGGAGTGCAGTGGCATGCTTACAGCCATTGCAGCCTCTACCTGCTGGGTTCAGGTGATCCTTCCACCTCAGTCTTCCAAGTAATGGGGACCACAGGCATGTGCCACCATGCCTAGCTAACTTTTTTATATATTACAGGAATGAGGTCTCGCCAAATTGCCCAGGTTGGTCTCGAACCCTTGGGCTCAGGCAATTCTCTCACCTCTGCCTCCCAAAGTGCACTGATTACAAGCGTGAGCCACTGCGCCCCGCTTCCTTGTGCTGTTTTAATCAGTTTTTTCTCCTCTTCCTCAAGTAACCGGTGATCTGAACTCTATCACCATATGATAGTGACCTGTTCAAGAACTTGGTATAGTATAGATGAAATAGTATGGTATGTAATCTTTGATATACAGTTTATCTCATTCAGCATAAAGTTTTTGAGATTTATTTGTATTTTAACAGATATCAATAGTTTGTACCTTTGTATTGCTGAGTAGTATGAATATACCGTAATTTGTTTATCTTTTCTGGATATTTAGGCCATTTTCCTTTTTGAGGCTTGAGAATAAAGCTGCTGATGGCATTCAGTGACAAGTCTTTGTGGACATACATTTTCATTGCTTTTGGATAAATACTTAGCAGTGACATTGTTGGGGGATTGCTGACTTCTAAACTGATTGTGTCATATTAAACTCTGACCAGTAATGCATGAGAGTTCCTCATGTCTACGTCTTTGCCAGTGTTTGCTATTGTCAGTCTTTCTTGTTTTAACCATTTGAGTGTGCATTAAATGGTTTCTTTTAATGGTTTAAATTTGTTTTTTCCTGAATTGTAAGAATGTTAAGCCCTCTTTTATGTGCTCATTAACTACGTATGTATCTCTGTGGAAGTTTTTGTTCAAGCCTTACCTATTTTTTAATTGGATTTTAAAAATTGAGTTATAAAAGTTCCTTATATTAGCCAGGCATGGTAGTGTGCATCTGTAGTCCCAGCTAATCCGGAGGCTGAGGTAGGAGGATCACTTGAGCCCAGAAATTCGAGGATGCAGTGAGCTGTGATCTTGCTACTGCCTTCCAGCGTGGGCAACAGAGCAAGACACTGTCTCTAAAAAAAAAAAAAAATTCTGGACATGAGGGTTTTTTTGTTTTGTTTTGTTTTGTTTTTTATCATACACATGTGTTGCAAATATTTTATTTTAGTGTGTAGCTTAACAGCATCTTTCCATGAACAGAATTTTAACTTTTGTTATCCAATTTATCAGCTTTTTCTTTTTCTTTTTCAGTTGGAGTCTCACTCTGTTGCTCAGGCTGGAGTGTGGTGGTACGCTCATGGCCACCATAGCCTTGACTTGTGTTCAGGTGATCTTTCTGTCTCGGTCTTCCAAGTAACTGGAACTACAGGTGTGCACTACTATACCCATCTAATTTTTTGATTTATTGAAGAGACGAGGTCCTGCCAGTTTGCCCAGGTTGTTCTCAAACGCGTGGGCTCAGGCAATCTTCCTGCCTCCACCTCCCAAAGTACTGGGATTACAAATATGAGCCACTGCGCCCGGTCTGGTAATTAGTTTCTGTATCTGGTCTAAGAGTTTTTAAGTTAGTACTCTGATTTTCTTGGTACAGAAAAATTTTTTTTAAAAAGCTAGAGTAACACACTATATTAAACCTTATAAAAACACCAGTAAATTCTAAGTTCTGGAAGTAGCATAAACCACATTCTTTGAACACAATACAATAAATCACAAGTAATAACCAAAATAGACCTAATACTTGGAAAATGTAGTACAATCTGTTTTAATGTAAGTTGCTGTTGATTATTATATTGTATTACCAGCCTTTTGTAAACACGGAAGCATGAATATACCAGCTAAGTACAGGTAGACCTTCCCTCTTACCAAAACACAAATCGGTGTAATGGCACTTCAACTTGCTCACCTACACTTACCAGCTTTTGTTATTTACTTTTGCTTTATAAAACATAGCCTGAGATAGTCTTAGATTTTCTCTTTCAATACTACATAATATAATTCTCCCACAGTCGCTTCCCTAAAAGGGCATGAATGTATTTTAAAGGTGGCTTCTCTTAATGTTTATCACTGACATCTGGAAATTGTGACTTTTTTCTTATAATTTAAGTGAATTTGGTTACCTTTATTAATGATAACACTACAGGGAAGTATTATTTTAAAAAGCTAATATCCTTTTTACTTTTCTCAGGACTGGGAATGTTTACTGAATTCAAACTGCCACCAGAATGTTGAGTCTCATCTTTTGAACAGATGTTTATGTTTGAGTTTCACAGATGAAAGATGAGGACTTCTCACAGAACCTCAGTCTGGATTCTTCTCCACTTCTCTTTGCTCACACACCTGTGATTTTTGTGGTTGTTCTTCGCCTTGTCTGTGAGGAGCTTAAGTTGAATACTCTGATAGAAGGAATTTGTTCACTTGTTGACCTTCTTGTTCAGTTGTCTGGGTAAATATTGTTTATGGATTAGAAATTGCCAGGAGGTCCTTAGATGACTCTTTTCCATAATATCATCTAGGAACCTTGTAAACAGGTTACTGAAATCTACCTTCTCAGA
>NW_006975249.1:0-865 GCF_000164805.1 Carlito syrichta | reverse complement strand
TAGAATACATGATAGTTTGAAATGAAAACAGTTGATATTTTAAAAGCCTAAGTAATTAGATATAAAACAAACATCAAATTTTGCCTGATTCCTCTTTAGATTTATTTTGTATGCCAATATAAAAAGTTTATATTGGCAATAGCTGAATATATATGAATTTTACCCAAACTAATAAGGTAGATATTTTAAAGAAAATTTTAGATATCAAAACTTTAAATATAAGTTTTTAATGTAATAGTGCAAAATTTGCATTTCAGATTTATAAAGCATTATGAGATCCAACATACCTCAACTAATGAGAATTCCCCTCTCATTGACATACATATAAAAAAAATGAAGAAAGGTGTAACACCACCACAGACTGAATTACACATATTCAAAACATCACTCATCCTGGGTGCGGTGACTCAGCTTGTAATCCCAGAACTTTGGGAGGCCGAGGAAAGAAGATTGCCTGAGCCTGGGGGTTCAAAACCAGCCTGGGCAACTTGGTGAGACCTTGCCTCTACAATAAATCACAATAAAAACTAGCCAGGCATGGTGACGTGTGTCTGTACTTCCAGCTACTTGGAAACCTGAAGTGGAAGAATCATCTAAGTCCAATAGGGAAGGCTGTGGTGACCATGAGTGTGCCACTGCACTCCAACCTGGGCAACATGAGTGAGACTCTAACTCAAAAAAAAAAAAAATCAGAGTTTTAGAAAATTACTTTGACTCAGAAATGCAATAATAATAATAAAAATAAGCCGGGCTCGGTGGCTCAGCCTGTAATCCCGTGCCTTTGGGAGACTGAGGTGAGTGAACTGCCTGAGCCCGCGGGTTCGAGACCCGCCTGGGCAGCAAGACCTCATTTCTACAATAAATC
>NW_006975248.1:0-930 GCF_000164805.1 Carlito syrichta | reverse complement strand
CTAATTTACTTACCAATTACAGCAACTAATATTTGTTAGAAAGGAACCATTTTACATTGTCATGTTAGATTTCATTCAGGACTCTCTGGACCTCTACATCAACATAATCAATTAGAAGATGCCTTGACAAATCAGTCATGTGCTCCCCTCGTAGATTGTTTAGTCAATCAAGCTCAGCAATCCCATAAAATTTATCACCAGAATGCTGCAGCTTTAAGGCACCAATTTCACATTCCAAGAGAAACGGCTGGACAAATCATAAAAAAAATTACATCATGTCCTACTTCTAATAACCCTCTCCCCTCAGGAGTTAACCCTGCAGATTAAAACCTAATGTTTTATGGCAAATGGATGTTATCCATTTCCAAAATTTTGGAAAATTATCATTTCTATATGTGACAGTGGATACATTTTCCCATGTAATTTTAGCCTTGCCCACAACTGGGAAAGCCTATAAAGAAGTAGTTCAACAATTATTATTTTGCTTTTTACAGCTGAGTATTCCTGGAAAATTAAAAACTGATAATGCTCTTCTTATGTATCAAAAGCTTTTCAGTCGTTTTGTACCCAGTTTGGCACCTCTTATTCTACATGAAGTCTGTATAATCATCAAGATCAAGGTATGATGCAGAGACCATCAGACGTTAAATAATATTTTAATTAAATTGCAGGAAGGGGAATTTAGATATAGTTATCCCCATCATATCATAAATCATGCTATGATTGTAATTAATCATCTCAATTTGAACTCTCAACTACATTCAGCTAGGATAAGACATTGGAGTCCTGAGAATAGTGTTAAACCAATGGTAAAATGGAAATATCTTCTTACAGGTCAATTGAAAGGGACCATGTCCTTTTAAGATGTGGGAGAGGATATATTTGTGTTTTTCCCCAGGACTTATCCTAACCTGTTTGGGTGCAGGATCG
>NW_006975247.1:0-652 GCF_000164805.1 Carlito syrichta | reverse complement strand
TTTGCTTAGAAGAGTAACTTGACTAAGAGACAACACATCATGTTTTAAGTCTATTAATTATAAAAATATTCTAAGACTCAAGGAACTTCAGCGTTGTAAATTTTTCCCCTTGGAAAAAAGCGAATGTGTGTGAAATTAATAGGGTGGTTAAAAACAGTTATTTATTAACTTAGTGATTGTTTGAATCTATATGGCAGTGCTTTCATGGCACTGGGAGTATTTCCTTGACAAAAAACTAAAAATATCTGCTCTCATGGAGCTTACATTAAAGTAAGACATATATATATATACACACATAATAAATATTATGCTAAAGAATAAATATTATGTTAGAAGGTGTGAATTTTATGAATAAAAGAAATGTAGTGGAATGGGAAGAAATATTTTGAAATATGTCTTGAGATTCTTGATTGTCTTGTCTCTACTTGAACAGTACCCCTTTCTGATGTCCTCAACCAACAGGTCCATTGCAGATTGGCTGCGGCTCCTGATACCATGTATTTGCTGGACTTTGTGAAGCCAGAATTTCTCTTGCTTAGGGTATGGTGCTTTGTCATTGTTCATTTCTGTTAACAAGATGAGTCTATTTGTGATTCATAAATTTAGCTTGCAAACATAAATGTCTTTACAAGAGAGCCTTTTACTTTTAATT
>NW_006975246.1:0-684 GCF_000164805.1 Carlito syrichta | reverse complement strand
TTTCCACAGAGGTTGCACTAGTTTGCACTCACCACAGTGTAGAAGTGTTCCCTTTTCAGCCACACCCTCTCCCAGCAACTGCTATTTTTTGAAATATTGATAATTGCCATTCTGACTGGAGTTAGGTGGTATCTCAGTATGATTTTGAATTGCATCTCCTTGATGATTAGTGAGGTTGAACATTTCTTCATGTGTCTGTTGGCTGCTCGGATGTCTTCCTTTGAGAAGTGTCTGTTCATATCTTTTGCCCACTTTGTAATGGGGTTGTTTGTTTTTTTCTTTTCAGCACGTTTGAGTTCCTTGTAGATCCAAGATGTTAAGCCTTTGTCAGACCTGGAGTTGGCAAATACTTTTTCCCAGTCTGTGGGCTGTCTCCTTGCTCTCTTGATGGTTTCTTTGGCTTTGCAGAAGCTTGTCAGTTTAATGAGGTCCCACTAGTTTATCTTATTTCTTATGCCCTGAGGGTTTCGGGTTTTGTTCAGGAATTGGATGTCAGTTCCAATTTCCATGAGGGTATGTCCTTCATTTTCTAAGGTTCTTATGGTTTGAGGTTTTACATTTATGTCTCTGATCCATTTAGAGTTAATTTTTGTGTATGGGGATAAATAGGGGTCCTGTTTCAATCTTCTGCATGTGGTCAGCCAGTTTTCCCAGCACCATTTACTAAATAGGTTCTCCTCTCCC
>NW_006975245.1:0-3688 GCF_000164805.1 Carlito syrichta | reverse complement strand
GACAGATTCATCTCCATAACATATGTCCAGTGATTGGGTCTCCTGTGTGATTTGTGCCCCAAAGATTTGTTTTCATATCTAATGGGTGACCCATGACTAACCCCCCTCCGTGATGGGTGTCACAGAGACTTGTCCTTATTGCTAATGGGTGTCACAGTGACTGACCCTCATCCATAATGTGGGCACCAGTGACAGGACTGTTCCTGTGATTGATGTCTCAGTGACTTGCATCCCTTATAATTAATGCCCCAGTGAGTTTTCTTCCTATGTGATGGGTGTTCCAGAGACTAGAACTCCTCTATTATTGGTACCACAGTGTCTGGTCATACATTTTGATGAAGACTACAGTGACAAATCCTCTTCTGTGATGGGTGTCCTTGCATCTGGGCCTCCTCCAAAATGTATGCTCCAGTGACTAATCTGCCTCAGTGATGAGTGGCTCAGGTCCTTGACAGCCTCAAAAATGGGAGACTAGACCCTAGACCTCTTCTGTGATGAGTGTCCAAAAAGCTTGATCCTCCTCCATAATAGGTGCTCCGTTGACTGTTTCTACTCTGAATGGAGCCACAGTACTGGGCCTCTACCAAATGGGGTGGGTGTTACAGTGACTAATAATTCTCTATGGTGGGTGTTCCAGTAACTGGGTCTCCTATATAATTGGTGTCATATTATTGGTGCCATACTATTGGAGATATATTATTGAAGATTGACACTTTCTGACACACATTACAGGAGAAGGTTACTCACTGGGACACATGTCAGAGAAGAGTCAGTCACTGTGGCAACCATCACAGAGTAGAGTGGGTCCCTGGGTTACCTATGACAGAGGAGAACAAGTTGCTGGTGTACAAATCACAAAGGATAGCCAATCACTGAAACATACATCACTGAGGAGGGTCAGCTTCTGGAGCACAATTAGCAGGGCTCAGTCATGGGGGTTTGATCATAGAAGGCCAGTAACTGGAGCAGCCACCACTGATGAGATACACTCATAGAAGCATCCAAAAGAGAGGAGGGCCATTCAATGAGGCACACTTTAAGAGAAGGCACAATCACTGGAGGACCCATCAGGAGGTGGCACAGTCACTGGGGCACCCATCACAGAGGAGAGCTAGTCACTTCATTGCACATCAGATCATAGAAACATCACTCAAGAAACTAATTCTTTTGAGCACCCATTAGACAGGGGAGCCAGTCAGTGGGACAAAAATAACAAAGGAGTCAGACACTGGAGAACCCATCAGAGAGGAGAGTCAGTAAGTCACCCATCACAAAGGATAACCAGTCACTGAAGCATACATTACAGATAGACCCAGTCACTGAGGAAATTATTAAAGAGGAGAGCAAGTTGCTGGGCACTATTAGGAGGACAAAGTCATGGATCTTAAATCACAGAGGAGAGCCAATAACTGGGTCACCCATCACAGAGAAGGCAAAGTCAGTGTTGTACTCATCACAGAAAAGGACTAGTCACTGGGGCACCTATTGCAAAGGAGTCACACTCATTGAGGTACCTGTCACAGAAGAGGACCATTCAGTGGGCACACATTAGGAAGAGGCACAGTCACTGGGTCACCTTTCAAAAAGGAAGACTAGTCCTTTGAGTATGCATCACAGAGGAGAGGAAGTCACTGAGGAACTCATCACAGAGGGCTATTTACTTAGGCACCCATACATGAGGGGGTCCAGACATTGGGTGCCCATCTTAAGGAAGGTAAATAACTGGTCACTAATCAGAGTGGGGCCAATCAACGGCACACTCATCACAAAAGATTCCCAGTAACTGAGGCACCCATCACACAGGGAGCCAAGTCACTGGGGAACTCATAACAGAGGCCAGATCATCACTTAGGCACCCATCACAAAGGATGACTAGCCACTGAGCCATCCATCAGAGAAGATGGATAGACACTGAGTCAATCATAATAGAGGAAGACCAGTAACTTGGCCACCCATTATGGAGTAGGAAAATACCTGGAGAATCAATTACAGAGGAGGATCAGTCACTAGGACACACATCACGGAAGAGGGTGAATCATTAGTATATCCATTTTGAACGAGGAACAGTCACTGAAACACATGTCACAAAAGAGAGTAAATCAATAGGAACACATCACAGATGAGGGCCAATCAGTGAGATACCCAGCACTGAGGAGGTCCAGTCTCTGGTACACTAATTAACAGGGACTGAGTCAATGGGCACTAATCACAGAGGAGGGCTAATAAGGGGGAGCCTTCCCAGAGAAGGTAAAATCAGTGTGGTTCCCATGACATAGCAGGATTATTCACTGAGGCAATTTTCCCAGAGGAGGGACAGGCACTGGGAAACTAAGATTAGAGGATGACCACTCATTAGGGTCTCTATCACAGAGGAGAGGCAGTCAATTGGACACCAACTAGGCAGGATACCCAGTAACTGGAACGTTTATCACAGAGTTGGTCTAGTGATTTTAGCGCCCAACTTGAAGAAGGGCCAGTCACTGAGTCATCAGTCACAGTGGAGGCTCAGCTAATGAAACACCATTTCTGCAGGAGACCCAGGTACCGGAACTCCATCGCAGTAGGGTTAGTCATTGGAGTACTTAATGTGGAGGTAGACCAATCACTGGGGCACCAATTACAGAGGAGTGCCAGTTACAGGGGTACCCATTATAAATTGAGCAACCATTACAGAGGAGGTCCAATCACTGAAGCACCCATTTGGAGGAGGCCCAGTTACTAGGACGGTCATCTTGGAAGAGTATTTGTCAATGCTGCACCCATCACAGAGGATGACCAGTAATTGAGGCACCAATCATAGAAGGCCCAGTCACTTGGGGCACCCCTTATGGTGGAGGCATATTCACTGGGACACCCATAACAGAGGTGTCACCATCACCTGAGTACCTATTATGGAGGAGCTCCAGAAACTAGAGCACCTATCTCAGGGCTAGTACTGGGGCACATATTTTGTTGAAGATCCAGTTACTAGAAAACCCATAATAGAAAAGGACTACTAACTGTGGCATGCATTACAGAGGATGGTCAGTCATTGGGGCAAAAATCTGAGAGATAATCTAGTCACTGATGCTACCATATCAGAGAATCAGTCATTTGGGCACCCTTTAGAAGGAGACCCAGTCACTGGCGCATCTATCCCAGAGGTGGATTAGTTCCTGAGACACTCATCACAAAGGAGGGCTAGTAATTAGGGCACCAATCCCTCAAAACGTCCAGGCACTTAGACAGCCATCCGAGATAAGGTCCAGATAATTGGGCACCCATTTGAAATAGAGTCAATCACAGGAACACTGATCACAGATGAGAGCCAGACCAGAGGAGTCTTTGTAACTGGGGTACCCATTGTGGAGGAGGTTTAGTCACTGGGGCACCCATCACGGATGAGGGCTAGATGTTGAGGAAACCATTACAGATAAGGTCCAGTAACTGGAGCACCCACTATTAAGGGAAGCTAATCACTGGGACACCCATCACAGAAGAGGGCCAGTACTAAAGTACCCTTCAGAGAGGAAGTTGAGGCACTGAGGTACCCATTTTGGAGAAGCACCTGTCATTGGGACACACATCACAGATGTGGGATAGTCACAGAGGCTTCCATTATGGAGAAAACCTGGTAACTGGGACTCCTATAATTATGAAGGATGAAAAGCCACTAGGGAAAACATCACAGAAGAAAATTAATCATTGG
>NW_006975244.1:0-490 GCF_000164805.1 Carlito syrichta | reverse complement strand
TAGAGCAAAGGTGGGCATGGTAATAGCAACATTAGGGGAAACGAAACTTACTCAGAAATGAGGAAACTCAAACCCTCCAATCAAATAGGAACAAGTACTTATTTTGACATTATTTGAACTAACAACCCCCTTAGTCAACATCCGGAACAAATTTTGACCTTGCAATCCTTGGTCAATGCAAAACTGTGGGATGGACTGGCATGCTAAGGAATAAATTGCTTACTGTAACTGCTCTGGGTGTTCCTGCGCATCAGAAACCCAAACTTGCAAGACCATCATTAAAGGTTAGCTTTTGATTCATTCCACATCTCTGTGTTCATCCTTGAATTTTCAATGGGTGAGTTCCTTTCTCACATAGGGACATGTCCCACAGAGAAGAGCTAATTGCTTAGACACACATCAGGGAAGGACTTGTCTCTGTGGTACCATTAAGAGAGGAGGGTTTTTCACAGGAGAACCCAATATGTAGAGTTCTAGTCAAAAGGACAAT
>NW_006975243.1:0-4157 GCF_000164805.1 Carlito syrichta | reverse complement strand
AGTAAGAGGATGGGAAAAAAATTTTCAGGCGAATGGAACACAAAAGAAAGGAGGAGTCACAATCCTAATTTCAGACAAAATGCCATTTAAGCTTTCAAAAATTAAAAAAGACACAGAGGACCACTACATAATGATAAAAGGTTCACTCCATCAACAAGAAATATCTATCCTAAACATATATGCACCTAACATAGGTGCACCAACTTTTATGAAGCAACTCCTATAGAAAGATATTGAAAGATAGGAAAACTATAGAAAGATATTGACTCTAACACCATCATAACTGGGGACTTTAATACCCCACTCACAACCTAGACAGATCATCAGGACAAAAAATCAGCAATGAGATCCGGAACTTCAATGTGACTCTTGACCAAATGGACGTAATTGATACCTACAGACACTGCATCCAAAGACCACAGAATACACATTCTACTAATCACTGCATGGAATGTATTTTAAGATCGACCACATAATTGGCCACAAGTCACGCATAAGCAAATTTAAAAAGACCAAAATTTTACCATGCACCTTCTTGGACCACAGTGGAATAAAAATAAACGTTAACACCAACAAGTTTCCCCCAAAATCCTCAAAGACATGGACACAAAGCAATATGATGCTAAACAACTCCTGGGTCAATGAAGAAATCAAAATAGAGATCAAAAGATATCTAGAAACAAATGAAAATGAAGAAACATCTTACCAGAATCTCTGGGACCCCATGAAAGCTGTAGTAAGTGGGAGATTTATATCCCTACAAATGCACATGAAGAAAATGGAAGGCGCACAAATTAACAGCCTAACAGGCCACCTAAAAAAGCTGGAAAAGCAAGACCACAAAAATCCTAATTTCAGCAGAAGAATCCAGATTACCAAAATAAAAGCCCAAATCCAGGACACAGAAGACAAAAAGGCAATACCAAAAAATCAATGAAACAAAAACCTGGTTCTTTGAAATGATAAACAAGATCAATGGTCCCCTAGCTAGACTGACCAAGAAAAAGAAAGAAAAAACCCAAATAAGCACAATCAGAAACACAAAAATGAAGTCACATCTGACCCTGAAGAAATACAAAAGATCATTAGAGACTACTACGTACACTTGTATGGAAACAAACTTGAAAACCTAAAGAAAATGGAGGACTTTCTGTCATCAAACAACCTGCCTAGGTTGAAACAAGAAGAAATTGAGACCCTAAATAGACCAATAACAATCAAAGAAATCGACTTTGTAATAAGAAAACTATCTACAAAAAAAAAGCCCTGGACGAAATGGCTTTCCAGCAGAATTCTACAAGACATTTAAGGAGGAGCTGATACCAATCCTACTGAAGGTATTCCAGGCGATTGAAAAAGATGGAACTCTCCCCAAATCATTTTACAAAGCTACCCAAGCCAGGTAAAGATCCAACAAAGAAAGAGAACTACAGGCCAATATCTTTGATGAACATAGATGCTAAAATTCTCAACAAGATCCTAGCACCAGATTCAACAATACATCTCAAAAATCATCCATCATGACCAAGTAGGCTTCATCCCTGGGATATAAGGCTGGTTCAACATTCATAAAACCATAAATGTAATTAAATAATCAACAGATGCCAAAACAAAAACCACATGATTATATCATTAGATGCAGAAAAAACTTTTGATAAAATCCAGCACCCCTTCTTGATTAAAACCCTTGAACATCTAGGCATATGGGGAACATACCTCAAAGTAATAAAAGCCATCTACAAGAAACCCACATCCAGCATACTCCTAATGGACAAAAATTGGAACCATTTCCCCTGAAAACTGGAACAACCCAAGGATGCCCACTCTCACCTCTTCTGTTCAATATAGTTTTGGAAGTTTTGGCTAGAGCAATCAGAGAAGAGAAGGCAATCAGGGGTATCCAAATAGAAAAAGAGGAAGTCAAATTATCTCTCTTTGCAGATGACATGACGTGTACCTTGAAAACACAAGGGTATCTGTCAAAAACCTCCTTACACTGATAAAGGCCTTTGGTAAAGACTCAGGTTATAAAATAAATGTGCAAAAGACAATTGCATTTCTTTACACCAATAATAACCAAACAAAAACCCAAATAAAAACCACAATTCCATTCACAATAGACAAAAAAAAAAAAAGAAAGAAATACCTTGGCATATTCCTAACCAGAGACGTGAAAGCCCTTTACAATGAAAACTACATAACTCTGCTCAAAGAAATCAAAGATGACACAAACAAGTGGAAAAATATCCCATGCTCTTTGACTGGAAGAATCAACATTGTGAAGATGTCCATCTTACCTAAGGCAATCTACAGATTCAATGCAATACCTATCAAATTACCAGCAAGATTCTTCTCAGACCTCAAAAAACAACACAGGAACTCATATGGAAAAAAAAAAAGACCAAGAATAGCCAGAACAATCCTCAGCAAAAAACACAAAGCAGGTGGTATCATATTACCAGACGTCAAACTTTAATATAAAGCTATAATCATCAAACCAGCTTGGTATTGGTATAGGAACAGGCATATAGATCAATGGAATAGAACTGAGATTCCAGAAGCAAAACCTCAATTTCTCAATCAACTCATCTTCGAAAAAGCCTCCACCACCTACCACTGGGGAGAGGAGAACCTATTCAGTAAATGGTGCTGGGAAAACTGGCTGACCACATGCAGAAAATTGAAACAGGACCCCTATCTATCCCCATACACAAAAATTAACTCCAATTGGATCAGAGACCTAATTGTAAAACCTCAAACCATAAGAACCTTAGAAAATGAAGGACATACCCTCATGGAAATTGGACCTGACATCCAATTCCTGAACAAAACCCAAAACCCACAGGCCATAAGAGATAAGATAGACAAGTGGGATCTCATTAAACTGACAAGCTTCTGCAAAGCCAAAGAAACCATCAAGAGAGAAGGGAGACAGTCTACAGACTGGGAAAAAGTATTTGCCAACTCCAGGTCTGACAAAGGCTTAACATCTTGGATCTACAAGGAATTCAAACATAGTGAAAAGAAAAAAACAAGCAATCCCATTCTTAAATGGGCAAAAGATATGAACAGACACTTCACAAAGGAAGACATCTGAGCAGCCAACAGACACATGAAAGAATACTCAACCTCACTAATCATCAGGGAGATACAAATCAAAACCACACTGAGATACTACCTAACTCCACTCAGAATTGCCATTATCAATAACTCAAAAAATAACAGTTGTTGAAGAAGGTGTGGCGAAAAGGGAACACTTCTACAGTGTTATTGGGAGTGTAAACTAGTACAACCTCTGTGGAAAGCAGTGTGGCAATTCCTAAAAGCTCTAAACATCAACCTCCCATATGACCCTGCAATCCTCCTACTGGGAATATACCCTGAAGAACTCAAATCACTCCATCAAAAAGATACCTGCACATGAATGTTTATCGCAGCATTGTTCACAATAGCAAGAACCTGGAACCAACCACCCTGTCCATCAAAAGAGGACTGGATAAAAAAAAATTGTGGTATGTATACACAATGGAATACTATGCAGCCATAAAAATAACAAAATCATGAATTTCGCAGCAACCTGGATGGAACTAGCGTCTATAATACTGAGTGATCTCTCACAGAAACGAAGATCTGAGTATCACACGTTCTTATTCATATAGTGGACCTTGATCATCCAACACACTACCATAAGAAAATGACTGACAGTGGTTGGAAACTATGGGGGGGAAGGGGGATGGGACTAATTGTAGTACACATCTGTCTGGGGACAGGGAGACACCTGTTATCAATAAGGGGGCCTGAATGAAGCATATTTGTATACCTATCCCTTAAATGTACCCCACAATATCATAATTTAAAAAATTGATTAAAAAAAAAAAAGACTTGTGTTCAAAGTGGAGGAACAAGCTGGTCAAATGCAACACAGACTCATGAAGGTAGCACAGAGACTTTAAAGGCTTAAAATATTACCCACCATGATCAGAAACAATTTCTCTTTCTTTTTTAATGTATAGAAAAATAAGCAAGGCTTCCATAAATCTTTGCACCTCAGAAGGTGCCAACATTAATTTTGTATAAATTATCCATGTTTGAAAGCCAATGCATGATCACAAATGTAAACTCACACGACGGTTATGCCAGTGCATTTGCAGATCCTG
>NW_006975242.1:0-726 GCF_000164805.1 Carlito syrichta | reverse complement strand
CAGTTGCTATTCTATGAAATCACCACAGTCTTGATGCTTACAGCAAACAAAAATGTATTCTCACAGTCTGGAACCCAGATCAGAATCAAGAGGGCAAAATAAAGCCGTTGAGAGGGCTATACCCCCTTTCGAGGCACTTGGGGCATTTTGGTCCTGCCTTTTTCAGCTTCTGGTGACTTTCAACATTCTTTGGCTTGTGACTGCATTCCTTAAATCTTTGCCTCTGTTGTCACTTTGTCTTTCACTCCTTTTGTTTGTATTAAATTTCCATCTGTCTTCATTTTATTGGGATACATATGGTTGCAGTTAGGGCTCACCCTAATAGTACAAAATAATCTCCTCATCTCAAGATCTTTAATCACATCCAAAGACCCATTTTCTGAATATGATAATGTTTACCAGTTCCAGAGGTTAGGACCTCTTCTCTTTCGGTGAGCATCATTTAGTCTACCGCAAGCACAAATATGTGCTAAATTGCTGGCCCTTAGCTATTTCATGAATGGGACTGTTAAGTATTTATTTTGACCTCCTGGGAATGAGGAGGGCTTAATGAGTCTAGCAAGTTTGGAAATCTCTGTGTTGCTAGAAGGACATTTCAATAATCCAGGCAGGAAATGATGAGGGCTTGAACTAACATGAAAATGGGGGAATATGGTTAGAAATAGACAATTTCTTGAAGCAATTTGAAGGTGGGGCAAATGGAATTTGCTAATGTTTTGGACATGC
>NW_006975241.1:0-1325 GCF_000164805.1 Carlito syrichta | reverse complement strand
GTGAGAACATGTGATACTCAGATCATTGTTTCTGTGAGAGATCACTCAGTATATAGACTCTAGTTTCATACAGGGTTGCTGTGAAATTCTTGATTTTGTTCTTTTTTATGGCTGCGTAGTATTCCATCGTGTGTATGTACCACATTTTAAAAAATCCAGTCCACTTTTGATGGACAGCATGGTTGGTTCCGGGTCCTTCTATTGTGAACAATGCTGTGATAAACATACATGTGCAGGTATCTTTTTTATAGAGTGATTTAAGTTCTTCAGGGTATATTCCCAGTAGGGGGATTGTGGGGTCATATGGGAGGTTGATATTTAGAGCTTTTAGGAATAGCCACACTGCTTTCCACAGAGGTTGCACTAGTTCACAACTGCTTCTATGAAAGCATTTTCCTTTGTAAATTATCAACTTTAGAATTTGAACAAGTCAATGCACCTAGGAAGCAATGGTTCTTCACAATGAGGCCTGTGTTGGATATTGATCTTGAGGTTCTAGGCAGGTGATAGGTATATGAAACATTTCCATGCACACTTTCTCATTTTCTTTTAAAGAGTGCTAATTAATTAACATCGGATCTTGTGCCTAAAATAGTGAAAATTCTCCTGCATCCTTAAATTGCAACTTCTGAAGATTAGAAAAAAAGGAACCATCACTGCAATGTTTCTATACTTGAGTTTCCAATAAGCATAATATGTTCTTACAAATTTTTTCTATTTCCCCTTTGGGGGAGATTTAAAACCTTAGTGTCACAAGATACTTTTTGGAAAATTTGATTATTCAGAACAAACAAAAAATGTGCTCTTGCAATTATGTCAACACAGATGTTTACAGTGTATGCAATAACCTTTTTTCGGGGGGAAAATTCACTAAATTCACTTTCTAACTCAATGCACAGTGGATGCACAAACTGATTAGACACAAGTCAAGCCTGTAAATAACTGAAGACAATGAAAAGATGGGTTTTCCTCCCCCTTTATTTTCTGTTGACAGGATAAATAATGAATTAACACAGTTATTGCATCAGTAATTCTTTTTATGACATGTTGTGCATATTTTGGAGTTATAATCCTTTTGTGGCTAAACTGTGCAGTCATTTGCACATAGCTCTTCTACACTGCATTATTTCAAGAGAAGAAATTTATTGAAATATAGTGTCAACAAGCATAATCAATAGTTCATTATATTTATGCTTCAAGGACATCTGAAGAGAAATGTACAAAATTCTGTTTCTGTATGAATGTTCTATTGTGCAATAATTGAGGATAACTCAGATTTCCAAAACCATGCCTTTTTCTACTGCCCACTATTCCACTAGAGGGTA
>NW_006975240.1:5341-6145 GCF_000164805.1 Carlito syrichta | reverse complement strand
GGTGGCTGGGAGTGGCCACTGCACTCCAGTCTGGATGACAGAGTGAGACTCCAACTCAAAAAAAAAAAAGATAATAATAATTGTTCAAGTGCCTATCTTAAGACAAAGATATATTCCAGGAGGTTTCCAAGCATAAGGGAAAACAGCCAAATCACCATTATCCTAAACTTAAAAGCTCATCAGCAATTATGCAACCATAATAATTTTAGTTGTGTTAGTTTTATTTCATTATGTTTAGTTCACTTTATATGTTTATTCAGAGTAAAGATTAGTGTATGTTTTTTCACAGTAAGTCACTTTCATAGTTATTCTTTAAATGCTAGCCACTATTGTTTGGTTAATGGGCTTCATATTCCTACTATCACTAGGTACAATCTATAGTTTTGTTTTGGTGATTTTAAGGCTTTTTTAATTAGACAAGTGATGTGGAACAGAAATAAAAGTAAACCTTGTATGCATTATGTTTAGTTTAAGTAAAACTTCTTTTAAACTTATCTCAAGACTTATTAACTGAAAGTAAATAGTGTTCTTGACTTGCTCGTTTCTTCTAAGACCACTAGGTGGTGGTTACTTTTAAAGGATATGTACGTGAAGGAATTTTCTTTGTCTTGCCCCTTTATGAATAATATAAAAGCTCTCTGTTAACAATAAACAATGTCATCTGTTCAGCAAGCAGGTGGCTGAGTATATTATTTTCATCTTTCACCTATTCGTCTCTCCTTTAGGAAATCCCAGACCCGGAAGGGGCAGGACCCCCACAGGAGATTGTACTTTTTAAATTTTTTTTTTTTTTTGAGTTGGAGT
>NW_006975240.1:2198-4735 GCF_000164805.1 Carlito syrichta | reverse complement strand
ACTTGTGCTTTTCTGATTAATATTCAGGTTCCACTTATGAGTAAGAACATATGGCTATGAGTTCTTCATTTCTGTAGACAGACTGCTAAATATAATGATGTCTAAGTTATTGCAAAGTTCATGATTTTGTCCTCCTTTGTGGCTGTGTAATATTCCAGTTTGTGTTTGTATCACATTTTCTTCATCCAATACACTTTTGATGGGCACTAGGGATCTTTCAATATTTTTGTGAATTGTGCAGCAATAAACATGCATGAGCAGATGTCTTTTTTGTAGAAAATTTATGTTCCTCCAGGTGTATTCCCAGGATTGCTGGAATGTATGGAGGGTTTCTAGTTATTTTAGAAAACGTCACTAATTTCCATAGTGGGTGAACTAGTTTGCATTTTCACCACCAGTGTAGAAGCATTCCCTTCTCTCCACACCCATGCCAACATCTGTTGTTTTTTTTTTATTTACTGATAACAGTCATCCTTACTGAAGTTATATGGTATCTCAATGTGGTTTTGATTTGCATTTCTCTGATAACTAGTGAGGCTGAGCATTTTTTATTCAATCTGTTGGTTGCTTGTATGTCTTCTTTTTGGAGTGTATATTCATGTCCTTTGCCCAATATTTTTTTGAGTTGGAGTCTCACTCTGTCACCCAGGCTGGAGTGCAGTGGCATGCTCCCAGCCACCACAGTCTCAACCTGCTGGGTTTCAGTGATCCTTCCACCTCAGCCTTCCAAGTAGCTGGAGCTACAGGTGCGCGCCACTACACCCAGCTAATTTTTTGATTTATTGTAGAGATGAGGTCTCACCAAGTTGCCCAGGCAGGTCTTGAACCCACAGGCTCAGGCAATCCACTCACCTCAGGCTTCCAAAGCATGGGATTACAGGCTGAGCCACCGAGCCTGGCTTGCTCAATGTTTAATAGGGCTGTTTATTTCCTTTCAGCTCATTTGAGTTCCCTGTGAATCTTGATGTTAGGCCTTGTCAGATACACAATTAATGAATATTTTTTTCTCATTCTGTGTGTTGTCTCCCCACTCTCTTGATGGTTTTCTTTGCTGTGTATAAGGTTTGTAGTTTGATGAGGTTCCACTTGTCTATCAAAGCTTTTATGGCATTCACTTTTGGGACTTGAACAAAAATTGATTGCCTACTACAATGTGCATAAGTGTGTTAACTCCATTTTCTTTTTGGATTCTTATAATTTGATGTTTTACAATGAGGTCTTTGATTCATTTAGTGTTAATTTTTATATATGATGTTAGGTAGAATCAGTTTTGATTCTTCTTCATGTGGCCAGCCAGTTTTCCTAGCACCATTTGCTAAATGATGTCTCATCTCCCCAGTTCTTGTTTTTAATGGCTTTGTCAGCGTGGGTTGAGAGATCAGTCTTTGCTTCCAAAATCTCTGTCCTGTTCGATTGTTCTATATGTCTGTACTTGTACCAGGACCAGAATGTTTTGATTATTGTAGCCTTATGATAAAGTAAAGTCTGAAAGTGTGATACCTCCTACTTTTTTCCATTTACTGAAAATTGTTTTGGCTATTTGTGTCCTATTTGTTTCCATGAGTTTCTGTATTGTCATTTCCAGGTCTGAGAAGAGTGATGTTGGTAAATTGATGGGGATTGCATTGATCATAGATCAACTTGAATAGGATGGACATATTGACACAGCCAATCCTTGTGAAAGGGATGTTTTTCTATTTTTTTAGTCATATTTGACTTCTCTGAGCAGATTTTTGCAGTTCTCATTATAAAGGTCTTTCACTTCTCTGGGTAGGTAGATGTCAAGGTTTTTTTTTTTTTTAATCAATATTTTTTATTATGATGTTGTGGGGTACAGTTAAGGGTTAGATATACAAATACGTTTCATTCAGCCACCCTGTTGATAAGAGGTGTTTCCCCGTCCCCCAGACAGATATTTGCTATCATTGATCCCATCTCCCTCCCCCATCCATAGTTTCCCACTACTGTCAGTCATTTTCTTATAGTATTACATTGGATGTTCAAGGTCCATTTTATGAGTGAGAACATGTGATACTCAGATCTTTGTTTCTGTGAGAGGTCACTCAGTATTATATACTCTAGTTCCATCCAGGTTGCTGTGAAATTCATGATTTTGTTCTTTTTTATGACTGTGTAGTATTCCATCATGTATATGTACCACATTTTTTTAATCCAGTCCTCTTTTGATGGACAGCATGGTTGCTTCCAGGTTCTTTCTATTGTTCACAATGCTGTGATAAACATACGTGTGCAGGTATCTTTTTTAAAGAGTGATTTGAGTTCAGGGTATATTCCCAGTAGGGGGATTGTGGGGTCATATGGGAGGTTGATATTTAGAGCTTTTAGGAATCACCACACTGCTTTCCACAGAGGTTGCACTAGTTTACACTCCCACCAACAGAATAGAGGTGTTCCCTTTTCGCCACACCTTCTCCAGCAGCTGTTATTTTCTGAGTTTTTGATAATTGCCATTCTGGCTGGAGTTAGGGGTATCTCAGTGTGGTTTTGATTTGCATCTCCCTGATGATTAGTGAGGT
>NW_006975240.1:0-932 GCF_000164805.1 Carlito syrichta | reverse complement strand
AAATGTATTTGTATACCTAACACTTAACTGTACTCCACAACATCATAATAAAAAGTATTGATTAAAAAAAAAGAAAATAATTACAATTGAAAACTAGTACAGCCTCAGGAGAAAGATATGACAGGGAGAGGTTTGCTTTTAACCTAGGAACAATGTATCAAAATGTCGACATGTGTCTTCGGCACATTTGTGCCTAAGTTGCATGCAAAATCAGTTCCTTAGAAGAAGACCAAACTGCTCCAGCATAAGCAGCCATCATTGTTGGGAGCCAGCCTTGAAGGCCCACCTGATGACAAAGTCCAGGTGCACTGAGGACCCCTGGCCACAAAGTGAGCCCAGGCAGCTGAGGCCCTTCTGTCTTCCATCTTTGCTGTTGATACAGCTGAAGAAATTCTGTGCAGTCATGAAAGAAGATGGCATGTTTATTCAAAGAATCACAGCTAACCTGGAAATATCATGGTTTATTTTTCCATTTTTCCCACTATGCCACTTGACCTTTTCTAACATATGCAAGGGTTAAACTCTGAAGCACATCAAGAATGCTTTCTTTCACTTGGTTATAAGTTACTAGATATTGCTTAAGTAATAAATGATATAAGTATATCCACTCATTTGATTTAGGATTATGCAGTTTAGTGTTTAGACATAAGGATTTTTAGAAGCACAAGTTTATAATAAGTTCATTATGAATTCATTGTAAGTTCTAGCACTTATCTAGAAGTTATGTAGGTGATTTATAACACTGTTTTCACTAACTTAGGATAAGATTAATATTAAGGTTTTTACTTAATTCTATAGTTAAAACTCTAAGTTAACATTTATAGAGTAGGTTTTCACGAACTCAGAATATAATAATCAGACACTTTTATGACAGATCAGCTAAAACAGAAAGTAACCTTGAGGGGCCTGGGAAACATTACTAAAAGCTTCTT
>NW_006975239.1:0-387 GCF_000164805.1 Carlito syrichta | reverse complement strand
GTGTATTGCATCAACGAAGAGTACTTTGAAGGAGACTGAAGTATAAACATTCAAGAATAAATATATAATTTTTAATAAATAAATTCTCTTTTTTGGGGGGGGTCCCCCTTGTATGTTTAAGAATGTTTTTTGCAGGATTGTTTTAATAGTGAAAGGTCTGGGAATCATGTAATGTCCATCAATAGTGAAGTAATTAAATAAGTTATGTTATAGCCATATAATGGAATTCTAAGTAGCTGTTAAAAGAAAAAATGTAGATCTGTGTTTTCTTATACGGAATGAGGTTTTAGGATATATTGCTTTTTTTAATTTTAAAGAATTTTTTTATTTTAAAAATGTGGGGCACATTCAGAATTAGGTAGATAAGTGGTCATCATACAGGTAAAG
>NW_006975238.1:0-8866 GCF_000164805.1 Carlito syrichta | reverse complement strand
AGATAAGTGGAGAAAAAAGTCCCTTTGCCTCAATCCCCCACTATTCTGTGCCGTACCTGCAACCCTGATGAATCCCAGAGGTTGCAGGCGAAGGGAAGAAGGGCTTGGAAGAACTTGGAGAATGCAGAGCACCGAACAATCAAGAAATGTAGGATAAGGAATGACAGTCTGAATTTTTCAGACTCAGAAAATTGGAGGGGGTTGGAGAGGCAGGAAGTTGTGGGCTGTGCAGGGCCTCTGTAAGGTTGCTTCACATGTCAGGGCTTACTCTGAGGCTGCAGATCTTCCCCTTTCCTCTGTCCCAATTAAAATTGGCCCCTTCCAGTCTTTCTTCTCTGTGGACCTGTTCTTGCCCTAGTTCTTTTCCTGCCTCAGTAGTCACAGAGTACATTTCTAGTCTGTTCCTGGTTAGATTTCTCTCCAGTTCAGAAATGTTTCTTCAAGGCACCCATGGGTTAAACTTCTTCCCCATGGAGGCAGTAGGTTCTCACACACCCCAGGAACCCACTCCAGATTTTTACCCCTGAGACATTCCCCTTTCCTGCATTCAGGCAGCCTCATAGTTCTCAGCACCTCAGACCCCATGGAGATGCCCTCCCCTTCTCAGGGCTTTTCTCCAGATTGAGAGCGCTCCTCTTCTCCCAGTGCAGCCTGGGGCCTCACTACAGCATGAACAGGGAGTCACCAAAGAAACAGCCATGCCACCACACTCAAGCTAAGAAGATTTTATTTTTGCCTTTTCAAGACCCTTGTCTATGTGGGCAAAACTATTAGGAGATCCACTCAGGCAATCTCCTCATCTTGGCCTCACAAAGTGCTGGATTACAGGCTGAGCCATCAAGCCTGACCTATAGCCAATTATTTAAAGGTGAGAAGGAGTCAGGCCTAGATCAGTCTGAAAAACAACCCCATTCTCGAATGAATTTGTATTACAATCTATGATGATCTGGGTCTTTGATTTTTTTCTTTCCTGTATCTGGCATAGCATTTGCAAGAAACATATAAGGATCGCACAGTGACAAGTGTGAGGATGACAGTTATTTTATTTTTAAGTTTTTATTTTAAAGATGTGGGATACCATTCAGGGTTAGGTATGCCAATGTTCATTATGCAGGTACCCTTGTTGATGAAGTGTGCCCTCCCTCCCCTGGCAGATTACCGCTACTGCCAATCCCTCCCCTTCCCCCGGTAGTTTCCCACTACTGATGTCAGTTATTTTAGAGTTCATGAGAGTTAGTCTGGTCCAATGTTCCTTGAGTATGTCTGTCATAGTTGTTGCTCAGGAGTTTGACCAGACCCCAGGTGTTTTCAGTGGACCAGCTTGAAGTCCAGGTGCATTCCATGTCCTTGAGCATGTGTTATCATCTGCTTGAGCAGAGATAAACCATCTATCACAGAAACTATAGTGGGGCTACAACTGTGGATATTTGTAGTATTTTAGTGTTATCTGTCATTATCTATCTGAACCTCAGAGATGCCACACTGGTTAATCCAGTGGGAATAGAAGGGAACCATCATCCCTAGGTCATTAAGTCATGAGGATGGCACTCTTCTTTGTAATATGATATATTTGGTCAGGGTTGTGACACTGGTGTTGATTTCTTATGTTGTCTTGGGAGAGTGAAGACTTGTGTCTACTAGTATAACAACTCTTAGCCCACAGGCCAGGGAATTTTTATGTGGAGTCTCCCAACTATCTAGTCTATGCATCCTTGCAATCATGTGTGTGGGGGGTGTCTATGACCCAGTGGACTGCATCTGAGGCTAATATGGACATGGAATCCATTGACTTCCTGACCTTTCTTTTAAGCTATGACTCTAGCAGGTGATCATGGAGGTGTTTTCAATATGTAAACATCAGTCCAACTATGGCTTTGTGTCTAAGAGCTCTTGCAGCACCTGCAGATCCACCTGTCCTCAGTGTCTACACACTCAAGCCAATGTTTAATTTTTGGACACATCTGAATTGATTTTAATTTCTTAAAATTTGACCTCAACTCTTACATGCCCACCTCTTCTGTGACAGTCCCTGTGTGTAAAGTGATTAACTTTACATTTTGGCACTATGTTATATAAATGCAGTTTATTTTGATTGTTACCTTTTTTTGGTGTTCCAACTGGTAGGATTTAGCAAGAATTTTTTAAAATTTCAGTCTAGGAGCCAAAGTCCTGTAACTTAACAGCACAAGGGTTAGTTAATAGAACATTTACTAAAGATGTAAGTGGCTCAGACTTGACCAGGCAATTAACCTTAAAAGCAATAAAAGTTACATGGATATTGATGCTCTAATTTTTTTGAAGTTCAGTTTCTTCAAGTAATTTAAAAAATCTTTCCAGATGAAACTTTATAACATCAGGGCACAACACTTAGAACAGGAGGAAAAAGTTATAGCCAACTTAATTATATACAAAATACATTTCATGAATTCCCTTTCATGAACTTTATCATGACTTACATAGACCAGAAACTTCCTAGTCAAAAATACAAATTTATGCTCATAACTTTTTACATATCTTTCCCCTACTTACTGTTTTATTTTTTAAATAAGCTTTACACCATTTTCAGATGACATAAAAAATGCAAAGTTTCAGCAAAAACCTAGGAAGCAAGAAATTTTAAACTGTTTGTTAGATATCAGTATTTTATAGTTGAGACTCTTTACATAATTCTAGCAAATGCTTTTACATATTATATATATATATATATATAATTTTATTTTCCATTTTTTATTTTAAAGATGTAGAGTACAATTCAGGGTTAGGTATATGAACGTTAATTATGCAGGTATCTTTGTTGATGGAGAGCTCCTCTCTTCCCAGCAGTTTTCCTCAACTGCCAATCCCAGCCCCTCCTTCCCTGGCAGTTTCCCACTGCTGCCAATGCTTTCTTACAGCATTATGATAATTGCTGAAGGTCCACTTATGAGTGAGAACATATGGTACTCTGTTCTTTGTTTCTGTGATAGATCACTGAGTTCGATTAACTCTAAATCCATCCAAGGTGCTCTAAATCCATCCAAGTCCATATGTTTGTCCTTCTTTATGACTGCATAATATTTCATTGTCCATATGTATCACATTATTTTATTTTTTTAATTGAAAGTAACCCAAACATTTAACAAGCTTCAAAAACAATTTTAAAACTTTAAAAAATCACACAAAAAGCTTACCCATAAGTATTATTTTATTTGCATCTATTTATTGGTTTATTTATAGTAGTCTGCTCAATTACTTATAAAAACAGATTTTGGCAAAGTTAATTATTATTTTAAGCTATGTCCTGAATAATTACTTTTAAAGCCTGTGAATATCAGGTGTTATCTAAGTAGGAACCTTAAAGTTAAATGGTTGGCATTTTCTGATAACTCAGACAATTTAGCTTTTTTCACTGAGCCAGCAATTTAAAACTAGTTTTAGTTACTAAAAAAATTAAATAAGTAAATATTATTTTAGTCTTGGCTAAGTTTATAGTTCTATAATCCTCATGACAAATCCTGATATTTTAAGATATCTAGCAATCTAGCAAAGGCAAATGTACAACTTATTTATTAACTAGTAGACCCAGACAAAATGCATGTTGACTTTTTTTTGAAGACATTTTCACTTTATCAATACTTTTAAAATTCATTTTATTTTCCAAACATTGTTGAAGTCACATGAACTTGGAAAGCATTCAGATTTGTATATTTAATTTGTGAGTACTCATTAACTGATAAGCCAATTTGGTAGCATGCTAGACAAAACACATAACATGTACACACATGCAAACACACACAAAATTTAACAGTGTTTTTCTCTTAACTCCAGCCATGAAATAGCCACAAACCCATCATTTAAAAAAAGTCCAAATCCAATTGTATCTCTGACAAAATTGGAACTTGTTTGCACGGCTAAACTTTGCCCCAATAGGCAGTCCAGTAAAGGCTATGGACAAAAATTGGGGCAAAGCAGTCTTTATGGCAGTTTAATTTTTACAAACTTTTTTATCTTTAGTTTTGAGTAAGTTTTCAATGATTACATTTTAGTTAGAACAACCTAAACTGTATAAGGAAAGTAAAATACTCATTTAACCTTGAAATAGTGAGCTTATCTTAACATCAATTATTTAGTTATCTGAGTGATGCTGGTGTCCCTGTAACCACGGTGAAGCTCACCAGAGTTCCAGAAAACTCTAGTTAATGGGTGGGCCTCTCTCTTATACAAAAGGCACATATCAAAATGTCCATCTCTGGTCTTTTGAATTTTTGAACTCATTGCTATATTTCAGTGCACATCAATTCTGATGCTAACTGAGAAAGATGACCTGGAGTTAACCTAGACTCCGTGAGTTATGGAAAACTTCTGCCACAAGATTGAGCTCTCATCCATTGCTAGCATCAAGTTTTGGGTTCTCGTGCCTCTCACACTTCTGACCAATTTGCTGATTATGCCCATGATGCTCTCAGAGTGTTTATTTTGTCACTATGGCTCACAGAAGTGCTTAGTAATGTGAAGTTTTAGAAGAGCAGTAGGATGCAAAACATAGAGACACATAAAGGACCAGGTCAAGGGGAGCCCAAAATGAGAAGTTCCCATTGCCTGTTCATGCTTTGGTAAGGGTGCACCCCTCTCCTGGATGTTTTTGCCCTTTGTCATTATATCTTGAGCCTGGCCCTCAGAACTATTTGACCTTTGTCTTCAGGCCATGTGGATCCTTCCAACTCTCACTCTTTACTTTCCATTGTTTAGTGATAAGTCTGAGCTTGCCTTTGTGTCTCTTCAATGCATCTGTGAGTCCAAGTAGCGGCCAACCAATTCCACCCTCCTGGTGCTGTTATTTTTTCCCAATGGTCCATCCAGAGACAGTGTACTTGCTGTGCATTTCTTGTAATTCAGCCCAGTACTACAGCAGAAACATAAGTCCTCTTATATGTGGCACATGCCCAGGGACATGTCGCCCTTTCAACTACCAGCTGACGTTAGGTGCTCACTACCATGTTGTGTGGATTTGTTCAAACCAGTTGTGACCTTTACTGTGGGCTTTCTAGGACTGTTGCTGGTACCATATGTGGGTCACGTTCCCTAAAAGAAGATCATTAGATGAAGGAGGTGTCCCGAGGGAGGCCAAGGGAAAATTTAGGCTGGGCAGCTGAGGGAACCTAACAGAGATCAGGTTTAGCTGGAAACCAGCTTCAGATGATTACAGACAGCCTCTGGAAAACACCGGAGCTCTGGGGTCTCACCTTGGTCATCTTTAGATTTCTGTGCCAGTGGGCTCCTGGCTGCCATATGTCCTCAGGAAAAATACGAAAGCAGCCACTTTGGTCAGATGACTGCTCTTTAGCTGATGGGAAATCTCTGCAGAAGAAGAAATCTAGCAGGGGGTAAAAAGCAGCTTGAAGAAGGGAATCTGAGCAGAGCACCAACTGTATCAACTGCCTTGTGGAAATCCCTGCAGAGAAATACAACAGAATCTTTAGGATGTGAGAAATTAGACATGAGCAGTGAGGACAAAGATGCATGTGGTGCTTGGTAATGAGGAGAAGGGAGGTGGAAAGGGCTCCAAAGCATAGTCTGTGAGGAAACAAATGCATTAAGAGAAAAGAGAAGTCCAAGATCGAATTTAGAAGAAGGTGGCTTCAGGGAGGGCCTCTGTGGACACACTCAGAGCCTAGGAGTTTAAAACCTGTGGTTTTTATCTAAATCCAGGGTAGCAGAGGTAGAGACAGATGTTCGGCTGTGTGTGTGTGTGTGTGTGTGTGTGTGTGTGTGTGTTTATGTGTCTGCCTTGGGAGTTTGGGAGTCATGGGGTGAGGCTGACGAAATCCTAGACAGAAATGTTCTGGGTCTCAGGGGCCTGAGAATTAGGTCAGGGAGTACCAGATGTAGGAGCCAATACACAGCACAAAGGACAAAGAGGAGAGGAAAGTTAAAATCCTCAGAGGCAAGAATCAGTAGAATGATGAACGAGATGCAGGCATCCTGATACTTACAGCCCAGACAAAAGTGAAGCTGAAAGATTGAAGCCTCTAGAGAGAGGAAGAAAGTCTGCAAAGAGGAGGGTGTTGGAATTCCAGACTTGAGGTATGAGAATGCAGGGCAGGCATTGGTTGCTGACTGGAGCCCTGGCATACCAACTTCAGAGGGAGGGCCAATGTTTACCAGCATTTGACATCCAACTGGCTGAATTTGGGGCGGTTTGCTCTTAAATAGGGATCTGGGTGGTGTGGGGAGCCGGTCATGGAGACCCACTGAGCGTTAGGGATCAGGAAGGGCTGTTGACCCCGAGACCACTTGGATGTGTTCAGGAGCTGTTGACCCCATTCCCTTCCTCCTTTTTCACTTGGCACTGCAACCAGGAAAGGCTCCTGCTGTCTCTAACAGAGGACTCTGAAACCAGAACGAACACAGTTAACTTGGGAGTCTATTGTTCCCATTTTCCACGGTTTGCAGTTTTGCTTTTAAACAATTTGATTCTGAGTTACATTGAGGAGCCTTAGTGCAGGTCACAGGTTCTCTTGATGTAACTTAGAAATTTATAGATGTAGGTTTTAGAAATTAGTTTATATAGATTAAGAAAATTTAAGTAACCATTTTATTGTAGAAGTGTGGTTAGTTTAGTTTGATTCAGGGGGGCTACTGAAGTTTGAATTAGGCCAGCTGGTGTTAAGAGAGTGTAAACAAAGCAGCAATTGTTTTAATAGAAACTAGTTTGAATTAGTACAGAATAGTAGAAGTTAATAATTCATTATGGTGGTTTCGGGTTTAGACATTGAGTGATGTTAATTCAAGATGATGTAGTTGTAATACAATTAAGGGCACATATGAAACTGGCTTGGGGAACATTAAGCAAGCATAAGAAACAAAAAGACAATTTGTGGTTGTTCTTCCTCATGTATGAAAAAACATTTGCTTGAGAGTGGGGGGTGTCCTTTGTGCACCTGGACCTGTTCATGTGAAAGGTACATGCTACCTTTTGTCTACTGTGATGATGACTTTGCAAAGTTTGGGGATAAAATCCCTTGGATAACACTCAAAAAAGTGGCTTCTGCTTAACCTCAAACAGGAGTCCACTTTCTTTCTCTCCCCTTTCTTTCTCCTCCCTTTCTTTCTCCCCTCTAGTCGCTGATGCCATCTCACCTCCAGAAACCTCTGAACCTTGCAGGAGTAGGGCTCCTGCAGGGTGGCAGTTGCATCACCTTTTGGCTGGGTGAGGGGCACTGTGGAAATGTCAAGTCTTTACCTCTGTTCTATAATACAGCCTCTCATTGAGCTTGCCAGTTAGCAAGACCCAAGGAAATGTGGTAGCTTGAAAAATGACCCAGCCCCCAACAGAGGCTGAATAGGAGCACAGACTCTGGAGAGGAGAGGGAATCGTGGCCTAGAATGCCTGTGAGATGTCAGAGACAGTGTACAACCTTAAGGATGGTGAATATATAGTGGAGATGATGGGTATCTAGGCTGTAAAGAGCTTGGACATCAGAGAATCAGGAAAATATCATCAGGGAGAAGGAAAGGCATGTGGATAAAAGAAGCCCCTTCCCTCCAGGTGCCTGCAATTCTGTGGAGTGCTGTAGCCCTGATGAATCTCAAAGGTTGCAAGGGAAGGGAATAAGGGCTTGGAACAACTTGGAGAATGCAGAGTGCAGGACAATCAAGAAATGTGGGGCAAGGAATGAGAGCCTGAATGTTTCCTACACAGAAGAATTGAGAACGTGGGTGGTATGAAGGGGTTGCAGGGCCTGGAAGTCATGGGAGTGTGCAGAGCCTCTCCAAGGTTGTTTCACATGCCTGGGCTTTTTCTGAAGCTTCAGAGTTTCCCCTTCCCTCTGTTCCAATTGAAACTACCCCTTCAATTCTTTCTCCCCTGCAGACTTGTTCTGACCCTAGTTCTTTTCCTTCTTCAGTTTCAATGATACCATTTCTAGTCCATTCCCAGTTGGATTTCTCTCCATTTCTGAAATGCTTCCTCAAGGCACCAAAGATATGCACTTCTTCCCCATGGAGCTTCTCAAACTGAAGCGGGAGGTCTTCACTCCAACTGATCACCACTGAAATATTCCTCTTTCCCTGCATCCAGGCAGTCCTTTAACTCTCAGTACTTCAGACACCATGGAGATGTCCTTCCTTTCTCAGGGCTTCCCTCCAGATTCAAAGCTCTCCTTCCTCCCAGTGCAGCCCAGAGCCTCACCACAACATGAATAGGAAGTCACCCCAGAAACAGCATGAGACCACACTCCAGCTAATTTAGTTTCTGTTTGTTTGTTTGTTTGTTTGCCTTTTCAATATGCTGTTTGGGCAGTTGGATCTGATGAGAAGAAAACCATCAGTCAGGAAAGTTGCTGTTCCATGAGTGTGGACACTACAGGGCCTTGTCTTGTTCAGTAAACCAAACAATCATCTATTTGTTTAATTCAAGATGCTTTTTATAAGGTACACAATGTATAATTCATAATTCAGCCATTATCTCTGCTCTTATATTTCTAATTAAGTGTTTCCATTGACAAATAATCTTTGTCTTTATTTATGCAATTCACTTGGTGTATTGCATCATTTGACAATTAATTGATCTTTTTCTTCTCAGATTTCCTGACTACAGCACAGATGCTTATCATGAGGTATGCATTGTATAATTAGTATTAAAGCCATCATCTCAGCCTTTCTATTTTCAATTCAATTTTTCTACCTTAAATAATTATTGTCTGTATTCATGAAATTCATTTTTCAAATTGCCTCAACACTTTATAATAAGTAGATCATGTTTCTTTCCAGATTTCCTAAGTAGAGAGCAGATGTTTACCATAAGGTACAAAATGTATAATTAATTCAGGCATTGTCTGTACATTTATTTTTTTAATGTGATTTTTCCATTGGTAAATACTCATTG
>NW_006975237.1:0-902 GCF_000164805.1 Carlito syrichta | reverse complement strand
GCCAGAACGACAGGCATGCGCCAACACACCCTGCTCCTTCGGGATGGAGGGTAGAGACGTAGTCTTGTTGAGGTGCATACATGTTTCAGGACCTGCAGTTTTGGGCTGGATGCTGGCATCGGTCTGTCAAAGCACGGGGATGATGAGGCTGAGCACCTGTGACAGGCCTTGATCCATTGTTGAAAATGAACCAGAAGGTTTGGTGTGGCAGCCCACACCTGAAATCCCAGTGCTCTGGGAGGTTGAGGCGGGAGGATGGCTGGAGCCCAGGAGCCCAAAGCCAGCCCTAGCCACACAGGGGGACCCCGTCTCTGCACCCATCTAAACAGGGGTTATGGAATGGAAGTGCCCATCATGCTAACCACTCTGGAAGCTGAGGTGGGAGGCCATGATTTCAAGGCTGGCAGTGAATAACAGTCGTGTCCCCAGGCTCCAGTCAGGTTCACAGAGCCAGACCCTGTCTCCATAAACATCAGAATCGTACACAGATTCACAACTACACATGATATGTTCCAAGGGCGACTGAATTTAGAGCCAGGAAATTGCGAATGGGGAAAAGAAATTTCCCCAGGTGAGGGATGTGTCCCTGGCCTTTCTTGGTGGAAGGTCCCCGTTGCTGAGTCAGAGGGTCGGCCTTCCTGGGGAAGGTTTCTCACCTTGGAGTGGAGAGCCGGCAGGAACCAGGCCAGGGATCCTGCACCAAAGCGAGAGCAGCTATTGGGGGGGTTGGGGCTGGAAGTTGCCAAGCTTGGGGAACCCTAACATGTGGGGTGGGGGGGGAAGGAATGAGGCAGAAGGTTTGAAGGATAATGGATTTCTTACTTTCCTTCTTTCCTTCCTTTTTTTCTTTCCTTTTTCCTTCCTTCATTCTTTCCTTCCACCCTTTCTTTCTTTATTTCTTT
>NW_006975236.1:0-803 GCF_000164805.1 Carlito syrichta | reverse complement strand
TTGATACCTAGGTAGCTAGATAGTTAAGTCTGCTGGCTAGCATGAGGGATATGAATGTAGTTAACTAGTTAAGTCAGGTGGCTAGCATCCTGGTTAGCTAGTGATGCCAGCTAGTTAAATCAGCTGGCTAGCCAGCTGGCTAACAAATTCAGTCACCTAGTTGAGTCAGCTGACTAGACAGCTGTCTAGCTGGTTAATTCTGCTAGTTAATTCTAGTGGCTATCCATCTGTCTAGCTAGTAGCTAGCTAGTTAAATCAGCTTGTTAGCTAGCTGGCTAGCTGGTTATGTCAGCTAGTCAATTCAGCTGACTAGTCACCTGGCCAGGTAGCTAGCTAGCTAATTAAGTCTGCTGGCTAGACGGCTGGCTAGCTACTTAAGTCAACGGTTTAAGTCAGCTTTTTTTCTGGGTGTCTAGCTAAGTGTCTAGCTAGTTAAGCCTGCTGGCTAGCTGGATAGCTATCTTGTTAATTCAGCTAGTTAAGTCAACTGATTTGTCGACTTGCTAGCTAGGCCTCTGGCCAGTTAAGCCGGCTGGTTAGCAGGTTGGTCAGGGAGGTGGCCAGCTAGTTAAACCGGCTGGCTAGCCGGCTGATCAGCAGGGTGGCTGGCTAGTTAAGCCAGCTGGCTCTCTGAGTGTCCAGCCAGCCGACTGGCTATTTAATCTTGCTGGCTAGCCAGCTGGCCAGCCTGCTAACTAACTAGCCAGCTGCCTAGCCAGCTAGCCAGCCAGGTAGGTAGCTACTTAAGTCAGCTGGCTAGTCATCTAGCCCACCAGGTAGATAGCTAATTATGTCAGCTAGCT
>NW_006975235.1:0-3210 GCF_000164805.1 Carlito syrichta | reverse complement strand
ATTCTCCTAATACGCCGGGCTCGGTGGCTCAGCCAGTAATCCCGCACCTTTGGGAGGCTGAGGTGAGTGGATTGCCTGAGCCCGCGGGTTCGAGACCCGCCTGGGCAACTTGGCGAGACCTCATCGCTACAATAAATCAAAAATTAGATGGGCGTGGTAGCGCACGTCTGTAGTTCCAGCTACTTGGAAGGCTGAGGCAGAAGGATCGCCAGAGCCCAGCAGGCGAGGCTGCGGTGGCCGGGAGCAGCCACTGCACTCCAGTCTGGGCGACAGAGTGAGACTCCAACTCCAAAAAAAAAAAAAAAAAATTCTCCTAATACATGCTTTGTAGTCCTGGTGTTTAATGCTTCTCCCTTTGGAATCCCAACTAGCCCTATCACAGGATGGTTTGAGATTTGGGGGCAATTCCAGGCAGAAGTACAGCAGACACAGACAGACAGATGGCACCCATAAATTATTCTCTTTTATCCTACTCTCCATTTTTTAAATTTAATATAAAGAATACTGGTGTTGGCTAACTTCACAACTAGCTTAAAGTTACATGATATCCACACATGATTGTAACAGGACTACAAAAGTAATTAATATCACCCACAGAAGTCATAACAACTAATAGGAAGTTGCATCCCTTTCTTGAGCGAGAGAGAAAGCATTCTCATGGTATATGAAGTCACTGCATTATATTAGGCAGAATCACAATGTTAAATATGAACATAAGAGTGAAAAAAGATGCTCGCAGTAGCCAAAGAGGTACACTGTGCTCTTTACTCTGAGCCCACAGTCCTGCCTATGCACTGCAAGTAACCAGAGCTCTTATGTAAATTGCATTTCTAAGACTCTACTATTGGTCGGCTTCCAGTTTGACACTAGTGGGGACTGTTGGAGGATGGAAAAGCCACTCGTCATGCATCTATTATCAGGTGACAGCATATCAGAGGCAAAAGAGCTGACGGAAGCCAAAACACTGGTGATGGGTTTCAGTGACCCAGGTGTGCAGGATCCTGGGTTCTTCTCATGTACCTCAGAACACACAGGGAGAATCTGGGTGGCAGAAACCGGTTGGGAAAGACCCTCAGCTTCTAGTACTGTTTCCTTTCCACCTATGCAGGGTGTGATCAATCCTGCAGTTACCAATCACTGAACAATGTTGACTTTCGCTTTCTTTTTTTAATGTTAGTTTTAAAGAAGTGGGGTACAATTCAGGGTTAGGTATACAAATGGTCATTATATGGTAACGTTTGGACCTCACTTTTTTCCCCACGTCACCTGGTTTGAGATCAGGTACCCTTATTGATGAAGTGTGCCCTCCCCTGGCAGTTTCCCACTACTGTTAAACCCTTTCTTAGAGTATTATGATAATTGCTCAGTCTCTGCTTATGCATGAGAACACGTGGTATTCAGTTCTTGAATAAACCTTTAAATTAAGCTACTAGATCACTTCAAAGGACTTTAAAAAACTCATTCACTTAATTTCTGATCCTCATCCTTCTTCAATCTTTACACCACAATGACTTATCTAAAGTAGAGTTCAAGTCTTATTATCCATTGACAATGATGCTCTAGCGGGTTCTCATTGCCTTTAGAATACAGCTAAATTCCAGGCTTGACTAACCAAAGAAAGTCTATGTGCATATAGAGGATTTTGGAATTAATAATACATGATTGAACCATTCCATACAAATGTGACTGAGAAAAGAATGGCTGCCAGTACAGCAACGAACTATTCTATATTCTCAATGAGGTAGAAGAAATAAAAACAAGTATCTAAAAAATAAAACACTTTTTGTGTAGTGGCTTGAGTTCCTCTGGGCATATTCCCAGATGGGGGATTGCTGGGTCAGGTATCTGTGCACGCATGTTTATTGCAACACTATTCACAATAGCAAAAACATGGAACCAACTGAGCTGGCCATCAAAAGTGGACTGGATTTTTAAAATGTGGTACATATACATGATGGAATATTATGCAGCCATAAAGAAAGACAAAATTATGAACTTTGCAGCAACTTCAATGTATTTAAAGTCTATCATGCTCGGGGATCTATCACAGAAATAAAGAACCGAGTACCATGTGTTCTCATTCATAAGTGGACCCTGGAAATTTATCATAATACTACATGAAAGAGATTGGCAGGAGCGGGACACTGACAGGAGAGGGAGGAAGGGGGGAGCACATAACATCAATAAGGGTACCTGATCCCAAACCAGGCAAAGTGAAGACCAGTGCGAAGCCCAAACTTCACCTGTATGATGACCACTTATGTACCTAATCCTGAATTGTACTCCACATTCTTTAAATTAAAAAAAAAATTAAAAAGAAGAATATAGCCAAATTCCTCAGCAGGTTTCTCAGCAGGTCATCAAAGGTCTTTCTCAACCTAACTCCAATAGACTTTTAAACCTCTTTTAGAGCCACTTTCCCAAATGGCCACCACATTCCAGCCACACTGAAATGCCTGTTTCTCCCATTCCATTTTCCCACACCTGTGCACATGCTCTTCCCTCTCCACTGAAAGCCCTTGTCTACCAGACGTTATCCTTGCCATTCTAGGCCCAGCTCAAATAGCGTCAGCACTCTGATGTCTCACTTGTCCTCCAAGAAAGAATTAATTTTTCCTTAATCTGTGATCCCCTAACCTTGTTGCACATAACTCCAATTCTGCTGTTCACCAGACTATAAATTTTTTTTCTTCATTTTAAAGATGTGGGATACAACTATAATTTTTTATTTGCCTATGTGTCTCTCCCACTAAATTATATGCCCTTTCAGGGGAAAAACCCTGTTTTTCTCATTATTATACTCCAGGAGCATTAGTAAATGTTTCATTGATATTAAATATATTAATCAACAGAAATACAGCCCATTTGCTAAACTGTGTCAGAGGCATTCAAAGAAGGAAATAATGAGTCTGTGCCGGAGTGGTCAAGACACCCTCACAGAAGATGAGAGACTCTAGTGAGAAACTAAAAAACAGGAGAAAACAGAGAGAGAGAGAGAGAGAGAGAGAGAGAAAGAGAGAGAGAGAGAGAGAAGTTCTCAACCCTCTCCTTACTGGGAGCATTGTATTTCAAGGATGCCTTCTCCTTAGATAAGACAGTCTACCAACCATCTCCAAAAGGGAAACTCCAAGGTGGCTTGTGAAAGAATTTCAATAATGTCCACAAGTGGGTAAGAAAAAAGGAATATGGGGGCAGGGAGGGAAGATAAGA